>NW_006399849.1:4677907-4700759 GCF_000299155.1 Elephantulus edwardii | reverse complement strand
CAAGGATTTTGAAGCTTTCTCTGACATACTTCGGGCATGTTGCATGGAGGGACTGGTCTTTGGAGAGGGACATCATGTTTGGGAGGGTGGAGGGACAGCGCAGAGAGGAGGAGCCTCAATGAAATGGATCGATTCATTGACTGCGGTAACGGTAGTAGGTGTGTCAGAGATAGTGAGGTTGGCCCAGGATAGGGCAGGGCTTAGGGCTCTTGTACACAGTTTTGCTATGAGTCACAAGTGACTTGAGGGCACATAACAACAACAACAAAACAACCAAAATACATATAGGAATGTGCATATCTATATAAAGATAGCAAAATCAAGATATATTTATATAAAGATAGCAAATAATAAAGTTCTGAACTTGATCTTTTCGTGATTTTTTTCCCCCTTGGATATCTTCTTCCTGGATAACTTTATGGGTAAAGCTTCCTCATTCCCTTTCACCTACATCATACTTTATTGTACAGATGTACTACATTTTCCTTTGAGTTTGTGGCACAACTCCTTACCACTAACCCACCAGAGCTACCTACTCAAAGGAACACGGTTCAAAGCCACCATCAGCCCCCCATGGGAGAAATATGCTAAGTCTCCTCCTCTGTGATTTACTGCCTCTGGAGAGTCAACTACAAGTTGGCTGTGATGGTTATCAACTCGTTTAGTCTGTCAACCTGTGGAACAATGTGATTATCTAGATGGCTTTCCTAGCCCATTGGTTTGTCTTTTGCTCTGGGAAGAAGGATGGACAGTCTCCTCCCATGTGATTTAAAATCTCGGAAACCCAGTGGAGGACCCAGCCATGGCCTGTTCTAACTTCCCGATGAGAGAGTGTCCTCCTTACTCTGATCATACTGTTCTCCTTTCAAAATTCTTTCAACGCTGCTGTTGGCCTGGAGCATCAGGATCAGATGCTGAAGCAGGAGAGCTGCTCCAGAACCAGATCCCTCTTTGACTTCTGCCCACTCTATCATCTCTCACTAGCACCTGGAGAAACCCTCCTCTAACCAGTCTGTTGCCTATCCTCCAAAGTTTTCTTATACTTTCCTTTTTCTGGGCCTTAATTTGGTATCTCATTCCATTTAAAATGCATCTCCCACTAACACACCATATATTTTGAAATTCTGTCTTTTGCAAACACAGAAATTAAAATTCCTTCATAGAATCATTTCTGCTTACTGTCAAAGAAAATGTGTCAGAGCTTTTGCTCATGTGACCACTATCATATGCTGTTATCTACTGTACATTATTATACTGATATCATTCTCTCTGCTGGTCGATAAACTCCAAGAGATCCAACTAGGTCACAGGCCATCTCTGAACTACATCTGTGTTGTCACTTGGGTCTAGCACAGCATTCACAGCATAGCAGGTGCACAACCAATGTGTGAAATGAGTATTCATTAAAAATCAGCTACCCATGCAAATGCATGCAGCTAGATTTTAAGATTAAAGACACATGCACAAAGATGTATGGAATACCATAAATTTATTATAACACACAGAGAAAAACAAACCCAAACGTTGACAGTATCCACAGATTTTTCCACGGTCTTTCAACAGTTAACAGAAATAAGGGTTATGTTAAGGACATGGATTCTTACAACGTTGTCATTTATGTGACAAGGTATTCTGCTCAATTAAGAATTCTACTTCATAAGATGTAAGACTTTAAAATAGAAATATCCCACAGATTATTTAAAAATTTGCATTTGTACTTATTTACAAATTTACAATACAGATATAGGCCCTCAAGGATTCATAGAACGTGTCACTGAGCTTCTTTGTTAGGTAAACCCAAAGGCAATAAAGGCTTGAGAAAAAGGACTCTGTGTCATCACCCGGTCTCATTACTGTCAAGTCAGAACCCACAGCTCATCCTCCAGGAGGATGCTGGCGCTGTAAGTTGCATAGGAGGACACTGCTCATCTTTCTCCAATGCTGCTGCTTGTGAATTTGAATCACCAGAGAGGCACAGCCTTTGGTTAGCAGTGCAACTCCCTATGGACTAAGCCACCTTCCTATACAAGGGCTTTTTGTTAAAGCACTGGCCACACAAATTCTATATCCAGTGACATTCATTTTCGTCTACAAATGGAGGTTCCTTCTGTCAACTGTGGGAAACCTTTTAAGTAACTACTCCAAACTCTCCACTTCTATTCAGATAATTTAGAATGTCTTTTCCCCTTATAGTGCTGTTGTTGGTTCACAGTGCAAACATTTTCAAGTTTGCTGGAAATGAAGGATATGTGTACGTATACAATGTAGGTCAAAAGTATGTAAAAAAAAAAAAGTAAGTAAAATTCTCCTGTCTTATCCTGTTATAATTTTTCTACCTTTTGGGAATTACCTTTCTTGGATCTGTAAACTGTGTTTTTGTAATACCATAGCTTCTTGTTTTACGGCTACCAAATGCCGAAAGATTAAAATGCTTACAAAGTTCAGAGATGCATACAGCAAAATAAATGAGAGTTGCTGTTTCTTTTTAATTCTTCTCTCCAATTCTTTGTTCTTGAGGTTTTTGTGGGGGTTTGGTTTTTTAAATGTAACCCTTTCCACATTTTCCAATTCTCATCTTTTCTTAGAGTGAAAAATCAAGCTTGCTGCCACAGAGTCGATTGTGTCTAGAGTTCAGCCTTCTCTATAAGCAAGTGAAATCAATGAAGGCTACTTAAAGTCAGATAACCATATGAAGGCGGTTGATTGTGAAGATAGAAGGCCACTGTAGTGGTGGTGGTATATAGTAACGGATTAGGTGGGAGACCAAGAACCATGAGTATTTAGCCTAAATGACAACTCAAGCTGTGTTGTCTCACTGTGTGTTACTTAGTAACTGGAGCCCATAAGTACCAGTCATTTCAAGTTTTATAAGCAAAAGCAATCATTCAAAATCAAGTAAAGAAAAATAATTCAACATGGAAAAAGTCAGAAATGTCCAAATACCTCTGTTTCTTGAACAAAACTGGATTAGGCAGCAGTTTGGCTCATCAACAAGAATATGTGAAACATAACTTTTAAAATCAACTTTTTAGTAGTAGCTCAGAATATACATGATAAAACTTATTACCATTTCAACAGTTTCTACTTGTAAAATTCAGTAGTATTGATGCATTCCTCAAGTTGTGCAACTATTCTCCCTTTTATTTTCTGAGTTGTTCCTCCCTTGTTAGCATAGTATCACAGCCCCCTAAGTTTTCTATCTGATCTTTTGAGTAAAATTGCATAATGCTCAAGTCAGGTATTTTTTTTATCAATTCAGTTAAGCAACTGGTTGGTTTTAAGAAGCTTTGAGGAGATATTATTGGTTTACTGTTTGAAGTCTAATTTAGGGCAGTAATCACAGGGGTTCATCCAGTGTCCACAGCTCCTGAAAAATCTAGATTCTACAAGAATTTGAAAGTTCTGTTCTGCATTTCACCCCTTTTGAGTAGTATTCTTCTGTGGAATATTTGCTCAAAATACTGAAGAACATTTAGGCACCAGCTGGTTCTTTCAGTCTCAGGGCACAGGAGCCAATTGTTGATGAAGGCAATTAGCCATACATTCATTTCCTTCTCCTATTTCTCTTTCTTCCATTCTTACTCCATATGAATACAGACCAGTTGTTATGCTTTGGATGGCTGGTATGCTTTGAAGATCCCAGGAACTATTCAATCAAGTAAAAGGTAAAATAAAAGCACTACACATGTGATTAGGCCAATAAAGAGAAAAATGGAGTTTTTGAATGTAGCGATTTCAAAGAAACACCTATTTACATGTATAGTGCATTTTCTATGCTTTTCATAAGCAAGTGCTTGTTACTGAGGTTTCTGGTATTTGAGAGCCCAGGGCTCCTCCCAGATAACTGATCTATGGAGCCAAGAACCTAGCCAAAAGATTTTCAGCTGATTTTAAATGTAATCTAAAGATTTTGTTTAATACATTTTGTTACAGTGGAAGGAGAATGTGAAACAGTACTCTTCAAAGAGGTCCAGCATAGATGAAAAATATCATTTGATATTCTGAGCACTGAGAAGAGATTCAGCACAGCAGAAGTTTCTTTCTTCTTCAATATCTGAAAATATCTAACTGTGGGCTCTGATTTTGTTCATGATATTCAGAGACACTATATTTACTTCTCTGTTGTTAAATTCTTATTCTAAAGCATTAACACAGATGGATATTATTTTCATTTTTTGGTAAGCTGCCATTTTGTATAATAACCAGTGATAATTTTAAATGGACCACTTGAAAGACTGCCGCCAGATTCACTAGGAATATTTCCTAAATTTTTTGTTGTAAAAACAATTTCAAAACAAGCCTTGTGTTCAGCACATAGTGTACTTGACAAAAAAGTATTTTATTATTCTGAAAACAAGGTGATCTGTACTGATTGATTAATACTTTGCCAGGACTGGTTTTTTGTTTTGTTTTGTTTTGCCAGGACTGTTTTGTAATTAATTCTATAGATATCTGCAAAGAGGTGAGTCTGTTAATAATAAAGTAGTCTAGTTTCAGAGGGACAAACTGGTGATTGGTTGTTATCATGTCATTTTCTCATATTGTCACCATTTAAAGGGTTCTTGTATTGGTTAAATACTTAAATATTCACGTTAGTAGTTCATTGCAGGCACCTTCAAAATCACAAATGGTTTTAGACCACCCAATATATATGTATATATATATATTTAGATGTGTTGATTGTCAAGAAAGAATAACTCTCAGTGTCAACCACAGAGTCATAGATGGTGTGCTTTGAGTTCAGTGATCTTTGCTTTTGCAGATTCCATTTTTCACAGTTTTAGGTAGTCTTTGACCTTTGGTGTAAGCACGGTACCAGAAGTGGAGAAAAAGCAGCAAAAAGATGAATCCATAGCTCATAATGATATACACAAAGACTGGAAACTGGTACTTGCAATCCTCCATGAAAAAGAACTGGCCTATGTGGATGGTGACGATAACAAACTGGACCTAAAAGATGAAAGATATATGAATCATTAATTGTTAACTTGATGTACCCTGTTCATTTACATTTACAATCATGCACCCTCCACCCATATCAAGGCTATTGGTTCATTAAGTAATAAATCTAGCCTCCCTGGAGCAATAGAGGGTGGTTTAATGTCTAAATCCACACAGGAGTTTGGAAACATTGCTTAGTCCTGCTAATATGAATGAATCTGGGGAGCGCTATTTAAATTATCCCTGTGGTTGCACAGAGGCTCTGTGGTGGTAGTCCTTAGGGACTTGCCTTGCTAACCCCAAGGTGGTATCTTTCTTGGTGGTTGTGATCTACCTGCAGCAATGCAGAAGAAAGATGAGCAACCTCCCCTCCTGTGCCGCTTACAGCCTGGGAAACCGGACAGAGATTCAGCTATCAGTTGCTACCTACTCAACAGCAATGAGTGAATTCTGAGGAGGTGAGCAGGACAGAGGACGGCCTGGGAAAACAGCACTGATGGGAAATTCTGAAACTTCTCCCTTGTCCAAACAGCTGAAACCTATCTCACAATATCGGCTAAAAATTCAGGCTTGTTAATCTTTTACTCAATGCATTATGGTACTACACAAACGTTACAATGGAATCTTTGCTTTCAGTGATGAAGATCGGTCCGTGAAGAACTTAATGTTTGGATTTATCCCTCCCAATTTCTTCTCTTCCTACACTCAGCACAGTAAGATCACAGTCTGCACTAACCCACGAAGGGTCTCAAATATGAAATTATGCATTTGAACTTGCAGAATAATCTCTCCCAGCTGGTGATGACAACTGACGCTCATTAGACATTGTAGTGGCCCCCCTTCAAGCGGCACCAAGGGCACATGACACAGCAGTCATACCTTTGCGATGCCTTGGTGAGGCGCAGCCCTTTCACAACTTAGACGGCCAAGAGAGAAGGTTTCCTGTGCCAATCTCTGACCTGAGCCCTTGACGCTGACGAAACGTAGATCAGACCATTGCTTTACAGCTTATTATTTCAGGATAGTTTTGACGTCAAATAATATATCCTACTGATAGACTAGGCATTTACATTTTGGGAAAATAATTTCCCCCCAATTACTTGGGAAAATAATTTTTGGACATTCTAACTGCAGTCCCTCTGGCCAAAGCATTTCTACATCCTCACACCTGCCACCTGTCCTCCACTCTCATAAATAAACATATGCCCTCTTTGCTGACTGCAGAAGAGACTCTGGAAAGGGTGAGAGCGTACTGGTGACCTTTCTAGGAAGGCTCGGGATTCTGTGTGGAAGGGCTTTGTCCGCAGTTTGAAAAGGGACACTTTCTAGGCTTTTGTTCAGAGCTTTCTGGATATCTCTTTTCTCCCCATTAAAAGGCAGCATGGGCTGTGTAGAAAATTTGGAGAAGTAAAAAATCTCTGAGAGAGTTAACAATTTCCCATAATCTACCCAGTGTTAACTACATAAAATTGTGAAATAGTCCTTTTCATTACCATTTTAATATTACCATCAATGTTCTTTGCCATATCTCAATGCATCATTTTTTAAAAAAAATTTATTAACGGTTCAAAGCCTTTTGCAAATCTTTTTCTCAATGCATTTGTATGACACTCTTGTGTAACTGGTAGTCTCCCTGGGTAGTGGAAATGATAAATGCACTTGACTGGTAAGTAAAAGTTGGTACCCCTATCCAGAGATACTTAGAAAGATAGGCCTTGCAACCTACTTTTGACAAATCTACCAGCAAAACCCCCAGGGACCACAACTCTACCCTGAAATGTATAAATAAGGTCAACATGATTCAGAATCAACAGTAACTGGGTTGGTTTTTGTTTTGTGTGTGTGTGTGTGTGTGAGCTACAATTATTCTTCTCATTTTGAAGATGAAAATAGAAAGGCTAAGTAACAATCTCAATATTCTAGACTGCTGTTTTTATTAGATGCCGTGGACTACGTCTCATAGCAACTCTGCAAACAATGGACCTTAACCTTGCATGTATACATGGTATGTCTGTGTATAATTAACACATTTGACATAATAAAAAACTATTATCTAGCCATGTCTATACATAAGTATTTTAGATATTATGACATTTCACAGCATTTAAAAGTATGTTAACTGAAAAAAGCCCAATATAAAACTACATATGCAATTTAGTACAAATGATAAAGTGTATAGACATATATAGACTTAATATAGGGGAAAAAACAAAACAGAAATTTCAGTGTTGATTTGTTCTGGGTGGTAAAACTAATATTCTCATTTCTTAACTAGATTTTCACATTTCTCTGCAATGAGTTTATATCACTTTATAGTCAGAAAAAAATCTTTTCAAAGAATTCGAATTTGAATAATTTTCAGTTTTAAAATACTCACACATAAAAATGAACATAAATGATTTGACCATTTTCTTACTGCTAGTCATTTAGGTTGTTGACTATTTTTGATACAAGGAACAACTCTATAAGGACAGATTGGTCTTGATTTAGACTAAATCTAGATTTACAGACTAAAATTATTATTTCTCTTCTGAGAGAACACATTATGTGAATGCACTATATTGCTTCTAGCAAGATATAAAATTCAAATAAAAACTGAACACTGGTAGGATATCTATACCAAAACTCAGACTTTCTGGTATTATCAACAGAAAATGACATTAATTTATTATAGACTAAAACCTGGCAGAATTCATTATCTCACAAACCCACAGTTAATTTTCAAGGGAAAAAAAGTCATTTAGCATTAATATTCATTATTACTGTTATGTATCATCCAGTCTGGAGAGAGGAAGAAAGGCACCCAAGCGTCGAGGACTCTCCTTCATAGGGTCGCTGTGAGTCGCCTGCGACTCGACATCACTTAACAACAACAACAACAATCATCCAGTAGGAACTGAATCATAGATAACCCTCCACTGGGTTTTCAGAAGCAGTAAGTCAAACAGGAGGAGACTGCCCATCTTTCTTCCACAGATAGCAAATTCAAACCATGTGCTTTGGGGATGGTAGCATAACTCCTTACCACTAAGCCAACAGAGCAAAATAGGAATTTTTATGTCTAAATGGAGAGACCATTCTTTTGAACATTGTGTATTTGGAGACAGTTCTAAAATTTATGTAACACATACATGGTGGTCTCAGTACAACCTTGATCTTCACAACCCTTTTTCCCAGCTGCAGAAAAGGATAGACTCCTAGACATTAGGACTAGACATTAGCACATGTTGTTGTTGTTAGTACCATCACATTGAGTATGACTCACAGCAAACTTGTGAACAATGGATCTGAATCCTATGCACAGAAGCCTCAACATTCATTTAGGTTACAATTCAACAAGGTCATTTAGAACTTGAGTGTGGAAGCTCTGACATCTAATGGAATGTTATTGAGGTGCTCATAATTTAGAGATTATATTGATCATCGTCTAAAGATATTCATTCTGGTTTTATCGTCTGAACATCATTATTCAAATATGCTTCATTATGTTCAATAAGTATCCTGACCATGTTTAAATAATATAGAAAGGGTAATGAAATGGGGCCACACGGGGACCATACCATACACGTTGTATCTTTTATTACTGTTTAATAAATTTTGTTCTTTAGAGTGCTAATTCATTGCAAGAAGAGGTAATTCTATTTTGCTTCAAATCTGGGTTTAGAGAAAATTGTTACTCACCAATTGTAATGATGTCAAATATTTCTTCCACCACAAATACTTCTGGTAGGCTGGTCCCAATGCACACAATCCATAGTAGGTATACATGACCACATGTACAGCTGTGTTTAGAAAAGCATGGAATGTCCCCAAGCCCCCTGGAAAAGAAAAGAATTGTGAAATGAGGCCATTTCTTCCTAGAATAAAACATACTGCTGCCTGCCCTGAGATTTCTTGAATTTTAATGGGGGGAATACATATATAAAATTTCAACTCTGTTAAAAGAGCTATCAAATTAGAAGGAAATGGTTAACACGTTCCTTTAGTAAAACTGGATGCAAATCTTGGAAAATTACATTAGCAAGGTTAATTTATTACGTCTTAACTTTACAAGGGTCTTAAGTTTACTTTAAAAATGAATTGGGTATTCTTTAAAATATACTATGTTGCTTGATAATGTTGTTGTTGCTGATTGCCTTCGAGTCGAGCATGACTCATAGTGACCCTATGAACAAAAGGTCTGAAGCCCCTCTACGACTATCGACATTTATCAAAGTTCACAGAGTTTCTGGAGGCATGTTGTTTGGGAAGTGCATGCAGCTCCTGCTTCAAAACCTGCCATAGTATGTTATTGTTGTTATGTGACATTGAGTTGCCTGCGAGGCATAATGACACTATGTACAGCAGCTCTGAACCCTTTCCTGTCCTGAGCCACTGTAATCAGTTTGTTTTTTTGTCAAGAGTTAAGATACATGAGGTGTAGAGGTTGATGATTTTTTTATGTATGTGCATGTAAACTACAAGGAAGACTCTAAACTAGACAGCCTGACACAACAGGATTAAGCCCAGCAAAGCCTGTGAGGATGGCAGAGGGGCTTCACTCAGTTGTCACAGATGAGTTGGCACCAACTCTATCACACCCAACAACAACAACATGCAACCAACAAGATCAAGACATGAAACAGTCCCAACACCACATAAGTCCCCTCACACTCCTTCCAAGAACAGACTCCTTCTAAGGAATTTTTGTTCTGATTTCCATTATATATTATTTGTTGTTCCTTTAATGAACATATAAATAGAATTATACATTAGGCTCTCTTGTGCCTGTCTTCTCCCAGGCAATATAAAGCCTTTGAGATTTGGTCGTCCTAGTATATGTAAGGTGGTCGTTTGTTCTTCTTAATAGGTGTAGTATTATACTACATGAATGGGCTACAATTTATCTCTTGCTGAAAGATATTTGGTCCTTATGGCTAACATTGCTAAGAATATTTTTGTATGTGTCTCTTTTCTGAAATCAAACTCAGTTTTTCACTTCTTTACACTGTGCTTTATAAACTTGCCCCTCCTGACCAGAGTAAATAAAAATTTAGCTAGCTCTTTAATGACCATAAATGTCAAGTAGGAAGAAAGTGCATTAATTAAGTTTATTAGCAAGTTCCCAGATTTTATTATTTACATCTGAATTAGTCTTCTTTTCTAAAAGGAACGTGAATAAATAAATGATAATGGTGTGAAAACACCTTTTCTGGGGTAATTTAAAAATAGAAGTGCTGTCTATTTCTGATAGTTTGGGATTCAAGCTGCTTCAGGGAAGGGATAAGTCAAATACCTCCTCAAGTCCGTTTGTGTCTCACAATTCTGTAGACACAGCTAATCT
This sequence comes from Elephantulus edwardii, assembly GCF_000299155.1. Lineage (NCBI taxonomy): Eukaryota > Metazoa > Chordata > Mammalia > Macroscelidea > Macroscelididae > Elephantulus > Elephantulus edwardii. The sequence goes on along the minus strand of NW_006399849.1, from coordinate 4,690,495 downwards.
ATTTTACTCCTGACAGGGAACTATCTCACTGAGACTTTCTCACCAATGTTGGATTACCCAGGATGCAAGGTAAAATACGGTTTATTTGTGCTTACTGACTAATCTGCAGTGAACATTGTTTACCACAGATTAGTTAAGTAAGCACAAGTCAAGTCTGTGCTTGCTTTGCTGACCGGGTAATCGACTCTCATCTCTTTCATTATTTAGTGGCAGAATACCCACTTTCCATTCAGACATCTTCACCTTTTAAGTGGCCTTAATTAGGGTCCTGTTGTTGTTGTTAGGTGCCATCGAGTTGTGTATGAGTGACTCATAGTGACCCTATGAACAAAAAAGGTCTGAACCCTGCTCTATCCTGCACCATCCTCACTCTTCCTGATACACAAGAGCGGGCTACAGCAGTCACCGTGTCAATCTACCTGGTCGAAGGTCTTCCTCTCCTTTGCTGACCCTGACCCTCCACCCTTCCCAGCATCTTATGGACAGAAATGTAGCAAAGCACTTGTATGAGCATTTTGTCAGGATTATGGAGCAAAATGCACCATCACATAAAATTAACCCAGTTGTTTTCTCTAGTTAAGATTTTTTCTGATAAATTCTTTTAGTAAAAATATCTACAGAATAATCCTAATGTCAGTAGCAATGCCATTTACCTTTTAAAAGGCTTTCAAATAAACTATTTGTGTAAACTTGCTCTCTTCTTTATAACAGCTAAGAAAAGCACACATCTCTCAATGAATTATAATTAGGGCCATCATATTTTGTTCTTTTAATGGAGATTTGAGCGGGGGGTGTGCTGGTGTGAAGATATCACCTTCATAATTACAATTCATTTCTCTTGATGTGAGCATAGGCATAAAAAACCCAGAAATATTTTTGGACATTCAAAAGAAAAGCTGTATTGTTAATAACCCAAAAAAGGAGTGCCACAGGCAAACAGGAAGATAAACACCAAATAGGGATCAGTTGTGTTCAAGTTTTAAAAATAACCCTATAAAATGAGCAGTTTCTTTCTAGGACTGGAAGTCAAGGCCAAACCACATTTCTGGAAATATCTCTGAAGCTTTTATTGTATTTGCCACTGAACAGACAGGAGACATGCTGTACAAAGTGCATGACTCTCATCGATAAAATGGAACGAAAATGGTAACTCACAGAATGTATACTTGGAAAGAGCTAAAGAACCATTATCTTTTCTATCTAAATTTTGTAAAGTAGAATATTTTTGTTATATGGGATGTCAGAGAATGTAAATCCCTTGAGAGGAGATTGTTCATCTCTTCCCCACAGAGGTGCTGCTGGATTAGAACTGCCCGTCCTTGTATTAGCTGTGCAACTCCTTACCCACTAAGGCCACCAGTAGGGAGCTCTGGTGGGTTAGTGGTGAGGAATTGTGCTGCCAACTCAAAGGTGTGTGGTTCAAATCTACCAGCTGCTCTGCAGGAGAGAAAGATGGACAGTTTTTTCCTGTGTGATTTACTGCCTCTGAAAACCCACTAGAGGGTCTGCTATGGGTCAGTCCTGACTTGACAACACACAACAATGACAACAAAGTGGAATGAAGATCCAGGTGTGGACAAAGGAAAGGGAGTCCACTATAAAGTACTTTAGGTTCATAAATATGGTAAGATTTAAAACTGAGGTTTAGCATTAAGTTTAAATTTTCATTACTGAAAGCCATTATTTGGTTTTGAAATGGAAGGTGGTTTATGATGAACTCACAGACAGAAAGTAAGGGAAAGAGAGTTCAGCTACCTGTTCTTTAAATAAAATTTATTTTCCCAATGTATGTGTTCATTTTAGACAAACTGGAAAACTCAAATGGCTAAAGAAGAGGAGGAAAATCACTGTGTCAGTGATCTCCAAATCATTTCTGCTTGAACACCAATTCTGTTCTATTTTTATTTCTTTTTTCAGTGTTTAGATACAGTATTCAGGTCTCATGGAAGAAACTTGAATAAATAAATTATAAGGGTGTGACCACACCTCTTCCAAAGTACTTTAAAAATAGACTCATCATCTACTTCTGATCATTTAAGTGTTGAGCAGCAGGAATGCATAACAGAGACAATAATAAGCCAAAACCTCCCATCATTTCCACGTCACAATTTTGTATGCATGAAATCTCTTAACTATTATAGTGACTCTTTCTATATTATCCAATTTTTTACCAACACATAGAAGATGTGAATAAATAGCTTCCACAGAAAGAACTGAAAGGGACGGTCTATATGTTTGAGGGGGAAAAAAAACAACCCCAAAGCACTTCGGAATGAAATAAGAAAGCCCTCCCAACTTGTGAAATGGACACACATTAGACTCTTATTACAATAAGAAATCAGTATTTACATAATCAGCTACATTTAACTTCAGAAAATTCCTCAGCAGACTAGTAATTACTTTGAGCCAAGTTATGCACTGAAAAACCTGATGCTCACATGGGAGGGATAGGCCTTTTTTGCCCACTTTCCCAGCCCTTATGACACTTTTGTTTTCCTACAGTTTAAGAGCAATTATTATTTTTTATTTTGTGGACTATCGAATCAGAACTGACCCACAGCTGACTCTCGAGCGGGTTTTCAGAGGCAGTAAATTGCTCAGGGGGACTGCCCATCCTTCTGCAGAGCAGTTGGTATTTGAACTGCATGCCTTCGGGACTGCAGCCCAGCTTCTTACCACTAGGCCACAAGAGGTCCCTTGTGCCACTGCCTCATCCTTGTCTTCTCACGCTCTGATAATGCCGATTTCCCCCACACTAGGACATTTGTTAGGTATCATCGAGTCAGAAGCAACTCATAGCTAACCCTCCGGCGGGTTTCAGATCACACAGGACGGGACTGCCCCTCCTGCTCTGGGGAGCTGCTGGTGGATTTGAACCATGTGCCTCTGTACAAAACTCAAATACAAGTTCTTTCTACATAATTTCTTATCTTTTAGTCTAGGAGAGTTAGACAGTCTAGTAAATTCTAGTATTTTAGCAATGCTAAAATATACAACACATCACCTAGTATGGATGATACAACAACTTTATAAATTTAAGAAACTTGCATAAACAACCCTCCCAACCAACATTTGAAAATAAGGTAATAAATAATATGTCATTTACAAGAGCACAGAGTTAAAACCTTATCAAAAAGTAAAATTGTGTAAATGCCATTTTCCTAATATTAGCTATTAAGAAGCATAACACTAAACAAATAAAAGAGCTCATTTGGCTAAGTTTGTAATGTAAATTATATTTTACTTTTTAAAAATACCAACATATCCTTTACTACGATAAGATGCTTTGGGAAGCTGGAACAACTTGCAATCTGACACATCTTTAAAGAGTTGGTAGGGGTCAGGGTAAGTGACAGTGACTAGTATTTGAAAACAAACAAGACTTGGTAAAAAGACAAACATTATCTACCTACAGCCCTCTAAGTGAAAGTAGGTACCATTTTGTCTGTTTATTACTAATTAATTACACTTTTAAAGATTAAAGACATTTTCACTTAGAACTTTCAATGAGAAAATAATAAAAATCAAAACAAAACAAGAAAATTTGTCAAAAAGTATGCCCCAAATCACAGGTATCCAAAGAGTTATGGGGAAATCTAGTTGAGGGTCCTACATTCACAGTTCATGTTATAATAATCTGTCAGAAGTTATTATAGTGCTCAGGTAAACCACTGATTTTTTTAGACTTGTTTGAGATCAATATTTATAGTAGCAAATGTAAACACATAGTGAGTGATTCAACCTTTCAGATTAATTCCAGTGGAAATGAATTCCAGGAAACCCCACCTCAAGCACATGCCTGAAGCCAAAATGAAACTCTTCCACTAGGGAGAATTTTGCCCAGGCTTTTCCTTGCAATTCTCTTTTTCTTTTTAATATTTTTTTTTACTGTTTTGGAAAATAGATGCAGGAGAATATGTGCCAACTCAACAACATCACAGGTACAATGAGCGGCACTGATTACATTCCTTGAGTTGTGCAACCATTCTCATGCCCTTTTCCAAACTGTTCCTCCTCCATTAGCATAAATATCCTGTCCCTCATGTTTCTGAGTTGCTGATAACATGATCTTAGATAGACAGTTTTTTAAAGGATGCTCAGGAAGGTATTCTCAACTAATTAGGCTAACCTGCTTTTTTAAAAAGAGAAAACGTAGAGGCTATTTTGGTTTAAGCTTTAAAGATTATCTCAGGGAAATAGCTTCAGATTTCATCCAGTTTCAGTGGCTTCGGAAAATCTGCATTCTCTGAGAATTTTAAATTCTGTTCCACATTCCCCCCAACCTTTTTTGATCAGTATTCTTTTGTAGAATGTTTGATCAAAACATTGAGTAATGCTAGCAAAGCACCATTCCATATTTTGGGTCTCCGGACAAGGGAGCCAATTAGCCAGTCACACATTGCATTTCCTCCCACTCTCCCTGACTCTTCCTCTGCTGCTCCAGATGAGTTTCTTTTAAGTCATATTTAAGGCTGTATTTTTTATTCATACCATGGAATTGATTCTGATTCTTGAAAACTCATTGTGAGTAGAGCAGAATGGCACTTATGGAGTCGAACTCATAATCTTTCCTTCAGAAGCAGATTGGCAAGCCTGTCTTTTGAGGTATTGCTTGGATGGGTTCAAACTGCCAAGCTTTCAATTAGTAGTTGAGATGGTTAGCCTTTCGCATCACCCAGGGACGCCATTTATCAAAGACAGAAATGTTATTGCTTGTAACATATGATCCCAATTCTCCCTTGGCTACCTGCAGCAAATTTGACTCCAAACCACCAGGTCCATGGCATGATGGTGTGATGGAAGACATGCAGGAAAGTAACTTGGCTATTTTTCTTACGCAGAACAAAAAAGATCTGAAATAATTTAAAGAAAATCAAGTTCATATAAAAATCATGCAATAACTTATCTACTATGACAAAAATATTGGTAAAGTGAAAACTATTTCACACTGTGATTTGGTTTGAAAGGGTGTCTCTATGGGCTGTGCTCAGAAACTGCTGATTCTCCAAAGGACAGTTCAAAAGTTCATTAGTATGGAGGAAAGTGGGCATGACAGGAGAACCAGTAAGTGAAAGAAAATTTTATGCAGCTTTAAGAATCAAGCATATAACAAAGCATATGGCCAAAAATAGGGAAAGAAATGCTGCTGAGATAAGCATGCGTGTTTCTCTCCAGGTTTTGAAGTATATAGGAAAGCAGAAGAATCTTCTATCTTAGAACTGAAATTATTCTGCATTGCTCTCTATAACCTCCTTCCAATCAGATAAGGGTGGAAACAAATGGAAAGATTTGCAACAAAACAGAAGTGAGCAAATTATTAAAGAAAGGTAAATGGAGGAAAACATGAAGAGTTAATTTCAGAGAGAGAATGGGAATGCACAGTTGCCTAAACAAGGAATAGAATAGGAAGATTTTTGGGGGAGGAAAATTTGTACATGTACACACACACACACACACACACACACACACACACTCTCTCTCTCATACATATTTCAGAGGCTATCAACTGCACAGGAGGGGACTGCTCAATTTTCTCCTGCCTGTGTCTCTGTCTTTCTAAATCTCTAATAAATAAGTCTAATATAAAAGCAAAATTCAGAAAATCAATTAGACAGATTTTGAAATGCATGGCTAACCCCAGAATAACACAAATAAATACACTGACAGGAGTATATGAGAAAAACCAATTAGAAGAGGACTTAGGAAGCAGCAAGAGTTTTCTTATGAAAATTAGAAATGAGAACATGCAAAACCAAAACAATGAAGCCACAGTTCATTTGCTTATGCACATGGAAAGGCAGCATGGTGCAACATAAAAAGCCATAAACTAGTGATCCAGGGTCCAAGTAGTAGTATTTCTCTGGATAAAGGTAATCTTTCTTCATTTCCTATTCAAACTGAGGCTCTAGGTTGATAATTCTCCACCATGCTATGTATTATAACCCCTGAGAAGCTTTTTAAAAAAAGAATCCTACGCAGACTCTGTGCCAGATCACCAGGCATTTCTGGGAGTGAAGCATAGTTTATTTTCTTTTTGTTTTTCTCTTTAAAGAATGTAATTCTTCCACACCATGAAGGCTAATACCCAATGCCCACTAAACTATAGCAAAGATTCTTTACAGGTGATCCCCAGACCAGCAAAATCTGCATCCCCTGACAATCTGCTAAAAATGCAAATTCTTGAGGCCCATCCAATACCTACTAGATCAAGGACTTCAAGAATCTGTTACAAAGCCATCTAGGTGATGCTGATGCATATTAATCTGAGGACCACTGAACTTGGTGTTTACTAAAGTCCCATCTAAAATTATGTGAGAAGTTCAACCCTAAAGGGGAAATGCCAAGTTTGCTACATTGAGTGTTCATATTAGGAAGAGAGGAGCCCATTTGTCAGCCTCAGAGCAGAATAGGCTCGAGATCTGCATGTCAATGGGATGCAACAAGGGTCCTCCTTCTCTAAACCACCCTGAAAACACAGGTGTAGCGCTTTTTCCTCTTACTGGAAACCCTAAACCAGAGCCCAGTCATGCAAGCTCAGGTTTGATCCAACAGGATCTTAACCATGAAGAGAGTAGGCCCAGTAATAATTGACATCAGAAAGATAACTAGGGATGGTTTGTGTGCAATCAAAATTACTTACACCCCAGGGTTAATTTAACATCCTAATATATGTTTACATATTTTGAAATATTTATATCCTTAAAGGAGTAGGATAAAATACAGTACTTTGTCGTAGGATAAAATACAGTGCTTTGTCGTAGGATAAAATACAGTGCTTTGTCTAAAGAACCAAAGGTTAAATGTTCTCAGCTCTTTGCTTCCTGAACGTTTCACCATGTGATTTCTCTCTCTCCACATAAAGGCAGTTTTGTTATATGTGCAACAGTTAACATGATTATCTTAATTATGTGGTAGATATGTGAGGGTTTTTTTCTTTCTTTTAGTCAGAGAAACATAAGCTGATCCTATCTAGTTTCTAAAACGTCTGATACTAAAAGATAATAATTATAAGAAGAGATAAAGTTATTAGAACTCTAGAAGCTTATTGCCTTCACTGAAGTATCAAACATTAACCAAATGTGGTGATGACATACTCACAGTATCTAACAGCTCAATAAATTTGGAGAAGTAATAAAGCCAGCAGGTGCGTGCCATCTGCAGAAACACACATAAATAGGAATTTATTTTTAAGTCCGAGAAATTTTAAAAGCACCCATTTTCCTATTACAGAAACCTACCCACCTGACTTCCTTTGGTTCTTATTTATATTTCATTTTATTTTACAATACATATGATCTGACTCAGGAGTCACTAAGTCATTCTTAGTGCATGCCTAGGTTGCAAATAAAAGCCCAGATTTTTAGTTACAACTTACACGCAAAGCTTCAGGTGACTGTGAATAATCAACAATTTCACATCGAAATGAGTAACCTGTGCCCCATCCAGACATCACAAACTGCAAGAGAGCACATGCATGTTAAAGAAGGAAGCACTTGTTCAACGGCTACAAGAAAAGTGGTTTTGATCCTATCAGTTCTTGAGGCTCTTGACTGAGTCAGTATTCTCTGCAGAGAGAGAGACTTGTGAACACAAATACAAATTACAAACAAACTTGATGTCACAGCAATGAGAACTTCCAAAACCACAAACTTGTATTATGTATAGAAACTGACTGAAATGCCTATTTCATGGGATGACAATCTTAGTTCCATAAAGAACAAAACATAGTGTTTTTTTACACAGCAAATACTGAGAGTTGATTTCTCTCATGCTGATATGCTTGGGAGTGTGTGCACACTGATATATATGTGTGCACACTGATATATATGTGTGCGTGTGTGTCTGTGCACACACTCTAATGGGAATAAGAAGGTCAAAATACAGCCTCTTCTGATGATTTCTAATCTTCTCAATTAGCGAACAGACAAACCAAAATTCCTCAATGTACAGGTAAGTTTTTCCTGACTTTGCTACTAGTTAGGATGCAAAGAGGTAGCCCGTGTGGCTGTACTACTCTGGTGTCATCATTTAAAATAAAATGTGACCAGTATAAAAGCCTCAGATCCTGGGTGAGCTTTGGATTCACATGACCTGTCAGAGAGGAAAACATTCTTGCTCAGAAGGCAGCTGTTGGAGAGTGCAATGTGGCGGGCCTTACCCTCAACACTCCCACAGAGTGACCTTAGACTAGTGTGAGAAGAAAAAGCCTATTGTTGATGAGGCTGAATTCTAATTCAAAGATGATACTGACATTCTTGCAAGTCTGATGGTGGGAAGAGCGTTTAAAACACTATCTGAAAATGGAAAGTCGAGGGCTCTAATCTTAAATCAACACATGTATTAAACAAGTACGTTAAGTCAGGGTGCTAAGACGGTTTGTTCCCATCTAAAATTCTATTCTCTTGACTTTCCTGCAAAGTCGTCTTTTGGGATTTAATGGTTCTAGGATGTCTATCACTGAAGCACATTTTATCTTTTCAACTACACTGAAGCTAATATAACTTCTGGGAGATCTCGTGGCCTAGTGGCAAGAATCTATGCTGCAATCCCATAGGCACGTGGTTCAATTCCCCCAAATGCTCTGCAGGAGAAGGAAGAGCAATCTCTTCCCACACAATAACTGTCTTGGAAATCCGCTGGAGCTATGGGTCATTTCTGACTTCACGATACACAGCAACAATATAACTTTATTTTAAATTAACGTCTAAAAGTTATGAAGTAGGAGCAGAAGGATTTTTTTTTTTAGAAGGATATTTTTAATAGGGAAGAGAGAAGAGCAAATATTTAAAGTATATAAAAAGACTGCCCTTTTCTGATCCTAGGAGGTCTGGTAGTGTAATGGTTAAAGAGTATGACTGCTAAATGGTTAGCAGTTCAAACCCACCAGTTAGTCCACGGGAGAAAAAATGAGACACTCTGTATCCATAAGGATTTATGGACGTGAAAATCTTCTATCTTAATAGAGTCAATACTAGCTGAAATCAACTTGATGGCACTGGATCTGGTTTGACTGATTTCACTGACATTACCTCCTAGCTTGGTCCTTTAGCTTTGTCCTACACTGCTATTATATATGTTATGGAACCTTGAAAAGAAAGAATAATTCAAGAAGTATGTTTCTTGTATAAGAAAAATATTTTATAAAACAGGTCAGTTTGTTTTCTCAAAGAAACTAGGTTAGGTGGCATAGATATGGCTTAATGCCGTTTTATAAAACTTCATTTGTGGTGTAGTTTTCATATTCTATTGCACTCCGACTTGATTTTTAGTGTTATTTGGCACCTAAATCCAGGAGCTATTAAGTTAAATTGAGTTGTAAGCAAAAGAAAGATTTTCATGAATTTTACCACAAATAAGCACAGACTTGACTACGAAACTCATAGTTATTTTGCCTTCTTTGAGTATCTAAATCAGTCTCTCCTTTTTTATGCTTGACTGGGTGCTTTCACGGTATCACTGTAAAATAAAGCACATATATTCCTTCAGTCTGATGCATGTGTTTTCACTTTGTTGGGTTTTGGCCTAACATTCCCAGGGAAGTGTTTATGCTGTATAGATGACTGGTGCTTCACATAGAAGCCACGTGTGACGATGTGCCTTGAGATGACATGCTGTGTGCCTGGGAAACGTCTTTGTTTCTACAAACTGAGACTTAACTGCTTTTCTGATATTTAGTCTATGAACTTTCCAAAAGTCTGTTAAGCATTCTATATTGGCCTAGTAGTAAAAAGAGGAAGAATTTCTTTTTGGCAGGTAAGAAACTCTGAAACTACTACTGACTGCATAAGTAACTGAAATATTAGCAGTTAAGCTGGAGGGGAAAAACCCAAAAACCTCATTCTGTGGAGCTAGAAGTGATTCATAGTTGGCCCTCGGCTGGGTTTCTGGAGGCTGTAAATCAATCGCAATCGCCTGGGAGGAGACTGTCCATTAGTGGTTTATGGGAGATAAAAAACTGTCTTAAATTCAAGTATTTCTGCACTTTCTTTTTATTTCTAATTACCCACTGCCTTTGAGTAGATTTTAATTCAGAGTGACCCTCCATCAGTTTATGAGGCTCTACACCTTTATGGGAGCAATCAGCCCATCCTTCTCCCAAGGAGCAGCAGGTGGATTAGAACTTCCAGTCTTTGGGTTAGCAGTACAACATGTTAATACACTATGGTACCATTCACTCATTGCTGTTGAGTTGGTTCCAACTCATAGTCACCCTCCATCAGATTTCCAAAGTCCTAATCATAGGAAGAGGAGACTGCCCAACTTTCTCCCTCAGAGCAGTTAGTGGATTCGAACTGCCAGAGACGAAGCCTTTTGGTTAACAGTGCAACACATCACAGTCACCTGAGTGCCTTTATTATGTAGCTATTAAGTGTAAACCCAAACTAACTAGTTATAATAGATCCCTTCTAAGTCTGAGAAATACAGTTAGGGACATTGCAATCACTGACATTGACACAGAGCCTAAGAATATCTGAACTTAAAGGGTCTGAGAAGCTATCTGAGTCACTCTTGACTCTACAAGATAAAGAACCATAAAGTTTCCGTTTATTCAAAATTGGGTGGATAATTGGTTGCATAACCAGGCCTACCTACTCCCCTGAGCCCTCTGCTCCCAGCTGTGTTCTTAACACTGTACTATTGTATGCTAGATGCTATCTTTGGTCCTTTGCTAGATTCTATCTCTGATTGCACATGAAGAGTCTGTATTTCTCTTCCCTCTCCTCTGACTCTTTCACTTTCAGATGCTCATATTCCAGGAAGGATAGTAAGAGGGAATTAATTTTGGAAATAGAATAAATGGAATGTAGCAAAGTCCAGCTTTCAGCAGGTCTGTGAAATCTAAAGACTAACATTGGTGAAAGGTGGTTCTCTACCATGTGGATTAGCAGTAGGACAAAGGTTGAAGAAATTCAGGTGCAGGAGCCGTAATATGAAGAGAGCCCCAATGAGTCCCAGTTTTAAGAATATGCTTTGTTGCAAAGGAATTGAAGGTGAAGATGAAGACACTAGAATTGGAAAAGCAGCTCTGGATTCTAGAGAGGCTGGCAAATGACAGTGGCTGAGGCATATAAATAGCCAAAAAGAAAGAGAATCTACGTCTTCTTTGGGGTCTTGAAACATCTCTGTTATTTTAATGACTGGGACAGACCCATTTATTAACTACTCAGATGAGTCTCAGTTCTCAGTTCAGTACACCTCTATGTCTCACTGGAGCACGCAGAACCCAAAAGTGCATCTCTTGATGACAAAACTCATTACAGAATCAGAATAAGCACTGATACCACACAGACTTTGGATCAAACATCAGACTTCCACTTACCAGCTAATGTCACAATGAGTAGGTTATTTAATTTTTTCAAATATGGAGTTGTCCTAAATTACTACATATTCATTTGTTTAATCATTTATTAAGGCTTATTGCATGTCAGTACCTGGACAAGATGTTTACCTTTCTCAGCAACTGTGAAGTGTAATCTATACTGAAATCTGAAGAATGTATTATCTGGTCTTGGAGTATATAAATACCTTGCAACAACAACAACAATTTCAATATCTAAAGTCCCTTAAATCTCAAAGATTTGCCCTCACAGACAAGAAAACATATGACACATAAACACAAGGACTCAGATGAAATTTTCCCATTAGGAATACTGAAAACACTTGCCTCATAACACAGATACACAGAAAAAAGGACTATGAAAAAATTGTACGTTATCATCGCTCTCTTGAGTTCAAAGGGCTTCCGGTTCTCCATGAACTTGGGTCCCAGAGAAGTGACAAAATAGACATAAAGTCCAAGGATGATGGTTTGTGGAAGAGGCGAGGACATGAGGAGCCAGTCTTCAACTCTTGGATCTACGAGAAAAACAAGATGTAAATATATATTCATTTAATCAAGACATAACTTATGGCAAGTAACTTTTTTTTTTTTTAAGCAAACACCTGTATCCTGGCTTTGAGAGTGCACTACTTGGCAAAAGTATCTCTGGGAAGGGTGAAGGCAAGGGAAAGAACCAAAGATAATCCTGCGATTAGAAATGGTGGTTTTGTTAACAAATCTGAGGCTTCAAACAGCAAATGGTGACATTAATTCAAATAACAGTCAGGTGAAAAAGATCTCCTTGAGAGGACTGTGACTTCCCATCAAAGGATTAGTTAGACCACAGGAATTCTCTAAAGGGACAGAAGAACAGATACCCCAACTTTAACTACATCTTTCTGTCCAGCCTCTTGGGACTATCAATTGACTAAAACAAATCTGAAAGACAAGAGAGCCAGTCCATTGAGACAGTTAATACCGATTAGCTTCCTGGCCCAGCAGAGCATAAAGAATGTGTAGGGCAGAGGACATCCAGCAAAACCCTGTCACTCAACCAACTATAGTGATCATTAACATAATGGAATTTTTCTATCAAGGCTTTTCTCTCTCTCCAAAATATACATTTTTGATTCCTTGTTAACTTTCTCCTTTGTTCAAAAGAACTGACAACTTCTACATATTTCTATGTTGTTGTTATGTGCCGTCGAGTCGCCTGCGACTCATAGCGACCCTATGTACAACAGCCCTAAACTCCGCTCTGCCTGTCC
>NW_006399849.1:4617712-4675727 GCF_000299155.1 Elephantulus edwardii | reverse complement strand
GTTTATGCCTCTTAAAAAATGTATTTGCTATGAATAAGTCATTGATTGTGCAAAATTCGATCATTCTCTCTCCAGCTCCATTTCTGTCACCGAGTCCGTGTTTTCCAACTACTGAATCTTCCTCTTTGTTCCCGACTTTTGCATTCCAGTCACCCATTATTATCAATAGATGTAGTAGATGTAATTAATCTGCATATTATAAAGTGAGGCTATAGTAATTTTTAAAAATTTACTATACAGCACTAAAAAACAAGGAACTCATAAAATATTATAAAAAGTGGTGACCCTGGAGGACATGATGCTGAGTGAAATAGCTCTATCACAAAAGGACAAATACTGTATAGGACCACTGTTATAACTGTTACGGTCTACTAGTTAAGTAATGCTTCAAACACAAAATGAAAATAAAAGTAAACATTACAAAAGTAAAAGAATGATAATCAAAATTGATAATCAAAAAACAACATTTCAAGATTTGAGATTTTGAAGTACAATGCTGTCACTGATAGGGTCATATCCATATGTCTACAAAGATCTGTTACTATGACTATTGTTCCAAATTTATGTACTGACAACTAAAGACAAAGGAAGTAAATATTTTTTACCATCTTCTTCAGTTTCAAACTTCATTGATAACTGGTATGCAAATATTCAGAATAATAATAATTGGTAGTTGGAAAATATGGACATGTTGAGAGAAACAAGACCTGAGAGGATCTAACAGCATTTTGCAAGACTATAATGCTTTATTTAAAGCAAATACCATTTTTCAACAATATAAAAGATGAATATGCATGTGAATCTGACCAGATGGACTAAGTAGGAATTCAACTAGCCTACATCTATGACAAGTGACAATGGAGAAACTCAGCAGCAATGGTCAGAACAAGGCCAAGGGTCCACTACAGAAAATCAATAGCTTATAGGCAGTTCAAGAAAAGCTTAAGAAAATGAAAATTAGTCCACAACATAAAAATATGATCTTCAGGAGAGCTCTGGTGGCCTAGTGGCAAGAAACTGCACTGCAATCCCAGAGATATGTGGTTCGAATCCACCAGATGCTTTGCCAGAGAAGGAGGGGCCATCTCCTCCTGTACCAGTCAGATCCAATTTGACGGTACACACATACAAAAAATAATAAAATTTTAAAAAATGATCTTTAGTATATTCCAGCTGAATTTAGAGACTATCATAAGAACATATTTGAGGCACTGAACAATAATAATTACATAGGATATCAAGAACATTTTTTATATTATATATATAATCATTAGAAAAAGAATTGGATATTGGAAGATACTCTAAAACTTGCCCTTGAATGTAAAGTACCTAAATCAAATAGAAAAAAAATTAAAGAATTCAAAGTTTAGCTTGAGAAAACAAGATATTGTAATGATATTTACAAAGACCTGGAGTTAGAAAATCAAAAGTGAGGAAGAGAATCAGTGTTTCTCAAATGAAAGAACTGGAGAAAGAAAGATTGAAGTAGCAAGATGGATAGATCCTATAAGCAAAACCATTAAGCAACAAAGGAAACATGAAAAGAATATGAATGAAATACAGAGTCACCACACCAAAAAGAAATGGTTGATGTTTAACTATTTCAGGAAAGAAGCATGTGATCAAGCACCTACTACTCGAAAGGGAGAAGTCTAAGCTGCACTAAAGGCACAGACAATAATAACAAATTAACAGACAAAACAAGGCTAGAGGAAGTGAATGGAATACAACTGAAGTTTGCTGGAAGTACTTATTTGTTCATGTCGATAAATTTGGAAGCTAACTACTTGGAGCATCAACTGGAGGGGATGCATATCTGTGTCCACGTCAAAGATAAGTGATCCAACAGAACGTGAAAATTATAGCTAGAGTAAAATTATCAATGTCACAAGTATGTAACATCTTGCTAAAGACAATTTTATAGCAATAGGAAATGGTCAGAAATTCCAGTCAGATTCAGAAGGGGACACAGAATGAGAGAATCTCTGGATATCAGGACTTGTAAGAAAGCATAAAATGTTGGAAAAATCTTTATGTGTTTTACTGACTCTGTAAAGATATTCAACTATGTGGATCATAACAAATTACAGAGTGCAAAGAATAAAAATTTCAGAACATTGTGTGAATATAACTACAGTTTTTCTATCCATCATTTGTTGATGGGCATTTGCGTTGTTTCCATTTTCTTGCTATTATGAATAATGTTATGAACGTAAGTGTACATATCTTTATCTGTTTATGTATAAGCTCTGATTTCCTTGGGGTATATTCCCAGAAGTGGAAAGGCTGGGTCCTCTGGGATATCTAGGTTCTGTTTTTGTTTGTTTTGTTTTTTTTTAATTGTTTTATATTGGTTTTATGAGGAGGAATGTGGATGGTATCAGGATTGGTGGAAGACTCATCAACAACCTACGTTATGCAGATGACACAGCCTTGTTTGCTGAAACTGAAGAAGCACTTGCTGCAGAAGGTCAAGGACTATAGTCTTCAATATGGATTGAAGCTCAACATCAAAAAGACAAAAATTCTCACCACTGGGCCAATTGGCAGCACCATGACAGATGAAGAAGAGACTGAGGTTGTTAACAATTACAGCTTGCTCATCTCCACAATCAACAGAGTTAACACCAGCAGTCAAAAATGAAAATGAAAAGACAAATTGCATTGGGAATATCTGCTGTCAGGGACCTCTCTAGAGTGCTGAAAAACAACGATGTCAGTCTAGAGACTAAGGTGTGCTAATCCAGACCATGGTCTTCACAATTACTTGTTATGATTCAAAGTTGGACAATGACTAAGGATGAGAGAAGAAGAATCAATGCCTTCGAGCAGTTCTGGAGAAGAGACTTGAACATACCACGGGCTGCCAAGAAAACAAATAGGTCTGTCTTGAAGAGGATGAAACCAAATTTCTCTTTAGAGGCTAGGATTTTGAAGCTCCATCTCACATACTTTGGGCATATGGCCAGGAAAGACCGGTCCTTGGAGAAGGACACCATGATTGGAAGGGTGGAGGGACAGTGCAGGAGAGGAAGACCCTGGATGAGATGGATTGATACAATGACTGAAGCAATGGGGGTTAGTGTGTCAGAATTAGTGAGACTGACTCAGGACAGGGCAGGGTTCAGAGCTGTTTTACATACGGTTGCTATGAGTTGCAGGTCACTCAATGGCACAAAACGACAACAACTGGTTTGCTTGCAAAGTTCATATACTTTGTGTTTCACACTACTCTTCATTCAGATTATGTTTCATACAATCATTCCCATGATTTATGTTTTATAAAATTAATCACCTTTGGATTATGCCTGTCATTACCACGTCTTTTCAGGTCCCTGTTGTATCTTTTTTTCCATCCACCAAGTTGTACAACCCAGTGATTTTGCCTCTACCCATCCTCACTCTTCTGTTCCCACCCTTTCCCCTTGTGGTCCCCATACATGTTTTACTAATGGTCTTATGCAGTATTTGTCCTTAAGAGACTGAGTTAGTTCATTCAGTATAATGCTCTCCAGCTTCTCCCAAATTAGGTAGTATTTTTCTAAATTATTGCTTCTGATAGGTTCTGGTTTTTGAGGAAACTCTAAAAGTGCCTTCCATAGTAGTTGTACAATTTTACAGTCATTAAATGACAGCAGTGTGTGAAATTTCCATTCTCTCTGCATTCTCTCCAACATTTGCTGCTTGCTGACCTGTTAAACTTGGCTACTGCTGCTGGGATAAGATGGTATATAACTGTTATTTTTATTTTCATCTCACTGGTTGACAGTGCTTTTTGAACATCTATTCATATGTTTATTAGTCATCCGAATATCTAAGTGAAGTCTGTCAGTCTTGTTGTGGAAGCCCTATAGTATTCTGTAAATTTTAGTTATGCAGTCCTTGTCTGAAATGCCATTGTCAAATGTTTTTTTCCCACTAGTCTGTGGGATTACCACTCAGTCTATTGGAGAAAGTTTTTGATGCACACAGGGCATGAATTTTAGATGGTCCATGTATCAATTTCATCCTGTCCTAGTTCTTAATGTCTAGTTATATTTGAAACTTATTTATGCCTTGGACTGGGACTTCTAAATCTAGTCCCATTTGGTCTCTTATGATATTTATGGTCTTGATCTAGGTCTCTGATCTACCTTGAGTTGGTTTTTGTGGTACAATATGAGATGTGGATCATGTTTCAGTTTTCTGTAGGTGGCTGACCATTTTAGCCAGCACTTGTTGAAGAGGCTATTATTTCTCCATTTAATAGGAATTTCTTGTAAAATATTAGTTCAGTGTAGGTAGATAGTAGGTAGATAAGTTGATTTCTGAGTTTTTAAGTCAAAGTATTTATAAAGTGTAACATAACAGGGGAGAGTTTAAAAAGCATTATGTGGAGTAAAATAACATCACAAAAGAACTGCTAAGACTGCTACTATGAAAACAGGGGGATAGCTGAAGAGGAAGGAAGGAAGGGGAGGATAGAAATGAAATGGGTAGTCTAAGAATAGCCGCTCTGGTGGCCAAGTGGTAAGAAGCTGTGCTGCAATCCCAAAGGCACGTAGTCTGAGGCCACCAGCAGCTCCGTGGGAGAAGGATGGGCAATTTCTTCTCGTGCTTCCAAAAACCCAATGGAAGATCAGCTATGGGTCGGTTCCAACTCTACAGTATGCAACAATAACAACAAAGAATACTATAAAGACCAAGTCAAGGGAGGATCAACCTGGAAAAGAATCAAGATAAACACAACACAGCTATTGCCATTAGAAAATCACAACATGAGAAATATATGTTAAGTGCTGTGAAGTTGAGTATGACTCATAGATACCCTAGGATTAGCCAACCTGAAACCTGCCCTATCTTGTGCCATTCTCATCTCTGAGACACTAGAGCCCACAGTGTGTGTGTGTGTGTGTGTGTGTGTGTGTGTGTGTGGTGTTGTTGTTGTGGTGGTGGTATTATTGTTGTTGATTGCCATCAAATTAAGCATGACTCATAGCAACACTGTGAACAAAAGACCTGAAGCCTTTCTATAACTATTGTCATTTCTCAAAGTTTATAGTTTCCAAAGGCATGTTGTTTAGGAAGTGGATGCTATTCCTGCTTCCAAACTTGTCTTAAACTGCAAACTCCACCAAACACTGTCCACCACTGGTAACCATTATGGCATTTGATAGCCCAGTGGCACAAAGTTCAGCATTACAGCAATCCCAGGTTACCTCAGTACAGCACAGTACAGCAAAATGACAGAAGATTGCTGTACCACATAGAAGAATGTTCCTCCAAAATATAAAAATATGGAACATTTCACGAATTTGTGTGTGCCTCTCTCTCTCTCTCTCTCACACACACACACTCACACACACACACACACACGTTAAAAGGCAAAGGGAAGAAGAGATGTGGAAAGTAGAGAAAATCACTTAGGGAGCAGAGATTAAGGGGGGAATGGGCAGGTGAATTAACAAACTGTGCAATGGGGAGCTAGGAGACAGGGAGATAAAAGTAATTAATTATATAAAACAGATACATAAGTGATGGTGTAAAACAAAATGTATATGAATGAGTATGCAAAAAGTGAATGACAGGATAAATAAATTTTTTTAAAGATTCAAGAACACTTAATTATGCTTATCAAGAAGCTGTACATAAAGCAGGACACAGTCATTTGAACAAAACAAGAAGACAGTGTATCATTTAAAATAAAAAAAGGGTGAGTAAGAGCTGAATGCTTTCACCATACTTATTCAATCTGTATCCTGAGCAAATAATTTGAGAAGGTGGATGAAAAACACAGCATCAGGAATGGAGGAAGACTTATCTCGATCTATGATATGCAAATGACATAACCTTGATTGCTGAAAGTGAAGAGGACTTGAAATATTTGCTCATGTAGACCAAGAATACAGTTCAGATTAAACATCAACATATAGTAAACCAAAACTTTTCCGAGTAAACCAATTAGCAAGATCATGAGCAATAGAGAAAAGATTGAAACTGTCAAGAATTGAATTTTACTTGGATCTACAATCAATGTCCATAGAAGCACAGTCAAATCTACTTCAACAGTTTCCTTTGAAATGTTAAAAAGCAATGATGTCACTTTAAGAACTAAGGTGTGCCTTACCCAAGTCATTATATTTCAAATTGTTTCATATGTACATGAAAACTGTGTAATGAATACAACAGAAGAAAAGAAGAGATGTCTTTGAATTGTAGTATTGACAAAAATCTTTGAATACACAACTGACTTCCAGAAGAACAAACAAATCTGTGTTAGAAGAAGTACAACTAGAAAGAGTCTTAGGAGCAAAGCTGGCAAGACTTCATCTCACATACTTCGCCTTGGTATGTTTTGTTTGGTAAAGCAGAGGGTCGATAAGATCCTAATTGACATTGATACAGTAGCTGCAACAATGGGCTTATGGCCAGCAACAACTGCGACCAAGCAGTGTTTTGTTCTCTACACAGGATCAGCCATGAGTGGGAATCAATTTGATGGTATCCGAGAATAACAACACAATGAAAGAAGCTCCACAAAACAAGTAGGAAGGTAAAGATGATCCAACAAGCGGGATGGGCAGGGGCCACGCAGAAATAAGTTCCTTGCTTTTTAACCCAATACAAGTATTTCCAAACTATGCAATGGAATTAATATTTTAAAAAAAAATAACAAAAAGAGGGAGGGGTTTTCTAGTGGAAATGCTTGAATAAACAAATGGATTTCTTTATCACAAGCTTTCTTAATGTCTCATGGGTTTTTCTGAACCATCAAGTTAAGAAGGGTGATATAGAGCATTCTTCAAACTCACTTGACCATGAAATGCTGATTTGTTGATAAAGCACAACTCAGTGTCCTATGGAACTAACATTCTGTGGGATACAATTTAGAAAATTTACTCCTTCACTAAAATAAATTTATACAATCATTAAAAATTAGAGAATTAAAAAATGGAGAAGCAATTTGAACAAACTGGTTTTTTGTTGTTTATTGTTAGTCTTCAAGTCACCCACGTGACTCTATGAACAGCAAATCAGAGATTTGTCAATTTAAAAAACCCAACTCCACAACAACTCATTGCTATTGAGTCAGAAGTGACCCTCCAGCAGGTTTTCAGTGGCTGTAAATCACACAGAAGACTGCCCTTTTTTCTCCATCTGAGCCACACTGGTAGATTCGAACCACTAGAAAGACTTGGGCTTTGGGGTAGCAGCAACTCCTAATGGACTAGGCTACTAGTGTTCTATCTATATGCATATCAGGTGATTAAAAATATCATTATTTGCATTAAGTGCACCTCAGTCCGCAAAGTAATATCTTTGCTTTTGAATACTTTAAAGAGGTCTTTTGCCTGTTAACAAGGTAGAAAATACAGAATTTTGCAAATGGCTAATTTAAACATTGAGATTTTTTTTTATTTGAATAACTATCCCATCATTGAGTCTGAATAACTACACCATGCCAAGATACGGAGCAAGACTGACAGATGGCTTTCAGCTTTGGAATAGCTTACATTTGGAATTCCTGTAAAATATACATGTAGCGTCTTCTACAGCTACCTAACGATATAGTTCAGGAATTAGAAGAAAGATCTGCACTAAAAGTCACATAAATAATGAACATTAAAAACATTAAAATTTGTTTCAGTAAAGTGGGTAAGGTGAGATTCTTGGGGATTCAACATTTAAAGAATGACCATCTAAACAGCGTCAAAATCATTGTCATTGAACCAACTCAAAGCAGACCCTCCAGCTAGTTTTCAAAAGTTGTAATGAACAAGAGGAGACTTTCCATCATTTTCCTGGGGAGTAAGTGGTAGGTTTGAACTGCCTGTCTTTGGCTTGGGAGTGAAACTTCTTCCCACTAAGCTACCAGAGCTCCCTAAAGGATGAGCAGTGGAAAACAAAACAGAAAAGATGGAAAAGGGGCAGTTAAAGAAGTAAGTTGAAAACCACAAGAGTGAGAAAATATAAATGAAAAAAAAAAAGTAGGGTGTGGTTTTTTTGTTTGTTAGTACATTTGTTTTAGGTAGTCAAAGTATCAAATGTGGCAGAGGGCAAGTAAATGTGAGCTTAAAATACCACTGGATTTAACAGAAGGAAGATGCTCTTAAGAAGAACAATTTTAGTAATGTATTATGTGCAGATGTTTGCTAGCATTCTTAAAAATACTAGGTTCTCAAGATTTTAAAACTACTTTCTCCTATTAAGAGATTGCACTTTAAAGTCTTGAAATCAGCTACCCAGGTACCTATCACAGAAGTCTTTCCTTGGCTCCTCCACTCCCCCTTTCCTTTCACAATGGCAAGTCTCTTAGGAGATTTGGTTAAAATATCCACCAGGAATGCTAGCCATAGTTCTCTACCTCCCAAAGGAAGTCTCAGTGAATAACAGAATTCACATAACTGGGGATTGAGACAGAGTTAGAACTGGTCAAACTTTTTTTTTCTATAATTATATTTTATTAATTTTCATAAACATTTACAGAGATTTTGGGCTTCCACTCATTCATTGTTGCACTATTCTCTCTACCCTCCTCCCAGTTTGTTCCTGTCCAAATGCCACAGTGCTTGTCAAAGCCAAGAACTGGTCAAACTTTTATGGACTTCTATCAGTGAATTATACACAGAATGTGGAAATTCTAAAAAAAAAAATAGTACATATACAGGTAACTGTCAAAAAGTCAAGGTGAATTAAGAAGAGGTGATGGAATGAGCAATATCACTGTTGATCTTAGATGAATCTTTGCTGAAAGTAGAGAATACCAGAAAGAGGTATACTTGTGTTTTGCTGATAAAGCAAAGGCATTTGTCTGTGTGGATAATAACAAATTATAGATAACATTAAGAAGAATGGGGATTCAAGAATGTTTCATTGTGCTCATAAGACAACTATACATGGACCAAGAAGAAGTTGTCTTGAACATAACAAGGGAAAACTAGGTGGTTTAAAATCAGGAAAGGTGTGACTCATGGTTGTATATTTTCTCTTTATCTGTTGTTGTGTTGAGGTATTTTAGAATGACTTTTCTATCCATTGCCTTAGACCCACCCCACGGGAGGAGGCATGGTCTTCATCTGACTCAAATGTAGACATGATGCTCATCAATGATCTGCATCTTTAACATCATCAACAGCTGTGAGGGACAACATAAGAGAGCAAGACTGTGTGGAAGTGTAGCCTGATGGGGCAGAGGGAGCCAGGGCCAGAGCCAGAGGTTTTGCTTGTTGGATGACTGATGGAAGAGCTGGCTTGAGACTGGTATTTATTGAACCTGAACTTTGTTTGTGTAATATCCTTTGCTTTCCCTTCCCAAGCTGTTTCTCTAGTAATCCCCATGTTGTTGTTGTATAGCATTGAGTCATAACCAACACATTGCTGACAGTCTTGCAGGTTTTCAGAGGCAGTTAATTGCAGAGGAGAAGATTACTCATCCTTCTCCCATGAACAGCTGGAGGACTCGAACTGTGTGCCTTCAGGATTATAGAGCAGCTTTTTGTCACTGTCCGTAAAAAGAAGTCTTGTAGAGTCTTGTAGTCATTTGCCATGCATTTTGGACCCAGTAATTATCAAAAGTAGGTGCAGCAGAGTGGAGGGAACAAATATAGGGACCAGTTTTATACTGTGAATGTTTTTGATGAGGACAGTTCCCCTTTGTGGAGTGAATTTGTGACTTCTACTAAGAAGTCAGAGTTGGCTGTCCCCACGTTTCTCCTTTTACACCTATCTGTATACTGAGTAAATAATTTGAGAAGCTGGACTATATGAATAAAAATGTGGTATCAGGATTAGAAAAAAGGCTCATCAATAAGCTGAGTTATGCAGATGATACAATCATGCTGGCACAAAGTGAAGAAGACTTAAAACACTTACTGAAGAAAAGAGAAGACTAATTTACTGAAAGAAAAGGAAAGCCTTCAATATGGGTTACGTCTCAGTATCAAGAAAACAAAAATCCTTACCATCTGACTAAAAGACAACATCAAATTAGAAAAAGAAAAGACTGAAGTGGTCAACAATTTCACCTTACTTGGATCCACAATAAACACCTGTACTAGAAGCAGTCAAGTCATAAAAAGAAATGTTGCATTTATTGGAAAAAACGTGCTGTTACGGATGTCTCCAAAGTCAGTTTAAACAGTAAGGTGCAAATGATCCAAGCAACAGTATTTTAAGTTGCTCCCTGTTTCTGAAAGTTGGACAAAGAATAAAGACAACCAAAAGAGAATCAATACTTTTGAACTGTGGTGTTTACAGAGAATATTGAGTATCTTCTCGACTGCCAAAAAAATAAACAAGACTGTCTTACAGGAAGTACAACCAACAGGCTCCTGAAGAGACAAGGATAGTGAAACTTGTCTCACATACTTTAGGCATGTTTTCAGGTGAGGCTAATCTTTGAGGGGAAAAGATAATACTGGGAAAGATGCGGGGTGAGAAAAAGAAAGGGAGATCCTCAACAAATAAACTAATGCAAGATATGAGGATGGCACAGGACAGGTGAAGATGCCAATCATTGTTCATTGGATCATGAGGACTTGATGGCAACTAACGGCAATATCGGCAACAAGAAGACCTCTGGGAAAATAGTAAGACTATTTTAATGGTGAGAATAAGGATTTTTCTTTTTTCTTGATAAATCATTTCAAATGCTTGCTTTACCAATAGATAGAATAAGCATGGTTTGAAAAACAGGCTATATTTAAGGATCAGTACAGGAATTCCTGCATTGAAAATAATTTTCTTTTTCTTTTCTATTGCTTCGGCAGGGAAATATATCTATTTATATCATATTTCTTCCTCTGGTAGCAGTAGAAAGAAAAGAAGCCAAGGAAAATATGGTAGGCCGGTTCAGGAAGCACAAGAAAAGAATTTTTAAATAAACAACATTGCCCTAAAGTTTAATATTGTTAGCAGACATATTTTCTTAAAATTCTGTAGGTGACTATCACATTTATAATTAAGAACATCATGACAAATCTTTTAGGGGAAGCTGGCTAGTTTAATTGCATATTATTTTCCAACCCAATAAAAGGCATGATGGGTTCCCCCCCCACACACACTTTGTTTCAGTAGAGTTTTAGAAAACCACAGCCTAGGTGTTAGTGTTAGCTCTCTCGTTGACTAATTATATGACCTTGGGTAGTTTGTTTAGCTTTTATAGGCTGTGTTACCTCATCTGTGAAGTGGGCATAAAATAACATCTATCCTGTAGTACATTTAATGAATGATTATATATACAGAAGATAACAACACATACTAATTACTCAATACTATATTATTGCGAAAGATTTGATGTCTTGTCAGCACAGCATAATCATGTCTAGGGTTGTTATGTGTCGCCGAGTCACTTGTGACTCATAGCGACCCTATGTATAACAGCCCTAAACTCGGCTCAGTCCTGTGCCAGCTTCACTGTCTCCAACACACCTACCCCCATTACCCCATCACTGAATCAAATCATCTCATCGAGGGTCTTCCTCTCTTGCACTGTCCTCCACCTTCCCAAGCATGATGTCCCTCTCCAAGGACTGGTCCCTCCTTGCAACATGGCCAAAGTATGTCAGACAAAGCTTCTGAATCCTTGCCTTCAAGGAGCAGCCTGGTTTCACCCTCTGCAGGATGAAACTATTTTCCTAGCAGTCCATGGTATATTCAACACTCTTTCCAGCACCACAACTCAAAGGCATCAATTCTCTTTCTATCATCCCTAGTCATTGTCTAGCTCTCTGATGAACAGCACACAATTAAGAAGACTCTGGCCGGGATCAAGTGTACCTTAGTCTCCAGCCTGACGTTGTTGTCCTTCAGTACTCTGGAGAGGTCCCTGACAGCTGGCAGAAACCAATGAATGTCCAACTAAAAGAGAATCCTAAGACAAAAGTCTCAAATCCTTCTGTATTTTCAAAAGCAACTGAGGTAACCATGATAAACTGTCAGAATTAAGAACCAGGAATTTTGTGTCTGAGTACTCCTTATTTACCTTGAAGGTCACATCAACTCATACAAAATCTCCAACATGTCTTCCTGCCTCCTATTCAGTTCTGCCACATCTCATCTTCCATAAAACAGTCAGATTCACATTCTAAAAGTACATCTAGACTCCATTTACTCTCCTGAGCAAATGAGCTCTTCTCCACGGAACAAATAAAATCCAAAGGCTTATGTAACCTTCATGATCTTGGTTGCTGTTCACTTTTCCTACTTTCTTGATTATCAACAGCTAAGCCTTTCTGATGAGGGAGTTAACTTTCATTTGAGGTAGTGAGTTCTCCACCATGAGACAATAACAAGTCAGATATGAATGATGGTTGGCTGGAAGTGCTGAGAATGGACTCCTTTGATGACATTTAAGGTTAATTCAGCCCATGATCTCAAAAACTTACATTACATTCAGGGGTGAAGGGAAGATCTGTTTGCTGCAGAGGCAAAAGGCTGATGGAACGGGGGGAGGATTTGCCCTCTATTTGATGTCAGAGTTGGATTATGTGTCATGAGTAGAATCATGAATAAAGCAGAAGATGAGACACTTGTGATTACCTTATGACTATGACTAATCTTTGCAATTACACCAGAGAGCTGGACAATGACTAAGGATAACAAAAGAAGCAGCAATGCCTTTGAGTTGTGGTGCTGAGTAGAGTCTTGAACATATCAAGGACAGCCAAGAAAACAAATAGGTCTGTCTTGGAGAAAGTGAAACCAATTCTCTCCTTGGAGGCTAGGATTTCGAAGCTCTGATTCACATATTTTGGGCAAGTGGCCAGGAGGGAGCGATCCTTGAAGGACATTATGCTCAGAAGGGTGGAGGAACAGCACAGGAAAGGAAGACTCTGGATGAGATGGATTGACCCAGTGACTAGCTTAGTGGAGACACATGTGTTGGAGTCAGAGAGACTTGTTCAGGACAGGGCAGGCTTCAGAGCTGTTGTACATATGGTTGCTATGAGTCACAGCCAATTCGACAGCACACAACAACTTGAATTACTATTACTTTGATTTACAAGTAACCTAATAAGTTTTTTTCTAAGAGTGTTCCAGTGGGAACAGAAGGGAACACAAGTGCCGAATATATGCAGTATTACTGAGCTTTTCTATCAACTACTTAAAAGAAAATGCTCTCTTAAAGAACATGTATTAGCAAAAAGAGGACACCTATCAAAATTCTAAGCACCAATCAGATGAGGAAGCTGGAAGGAAAAGCAAGCATGTACCTTTGGTGTTCTGTGGAGTACTAAAAGTTCAGGTTGGCAGCAATCTGACTCCTGCTTTGCCCAAGTGCATAAAGATCACAACTAAGTCTAGAATGTTGCTATTTCTATCTAAATACAAAGTAAGTGGCTTTTTCAATTTAGAAACTCTCATTTCTCCATACTGTAAAATGCTACTATGCCCATTATTTCTAAAACTGACATTTTGTATCTAAGAATCATAACAAATTCTCTTAAAGTTTAAGTATTAACCAAACCACTTTATAATTCTGTAGCTGTGGAATTTTCCACATCAAACAGTTATGCATGACCACCACTTCTCTAACAATCAGAAAAACAATGAGTATCAGTAAGTTTCTTCAAACCACTCAGGATTAGGGCCAAAGCCAAGAATACACTTGAAAATCTTGGCCCTTAAGCATGAGTTCAGAACATCCCAGTGTAAGCAAAATATAAGTGGGCTAAGATGTCCTGAAATTATTTATAATAGCTCTCAGAAATCAATACCAAACTAAGTAGAAATGGAAAAGTAATTCTCTGCCTTGTGGGTGACAGTGTTCTTATAAAGCTATAAATCCCAACACAAACCATATTAAACCTTCTATTAGCACAGTTAGGGAGCTCTAGAAGCCTACTGGTCAAGGAGTTGCACTGCCAACCAAAAGGCAGGTAGTTCAAATCCAGCAGTTGCTCTGAGGGAAATAGACAGGAAACCTCCTCCCAAGTAATTTATAGCCTTTGAAAAACCTCTGGAGTCAGCTCTTATTCAATGGCAATGAGTGTGAGTTTTTAATTAACGCAGTCAGAATTCTCTGTAGAAGTGAAGATATGAGACATTGTCTCACATAGCTTAGTAAGCTATCATAACAAAACGTACTCTGGAGAAAGACACCATGCTTTAAAAAAGTACAGGGACAGAGAAAAAAAAGAACACCTTCAACAAGACTGACAAGAGTGGCTGCAACACTGGGCCCAATATAGTAATGATGGTGAGGATGGTACAGGACCAGGTAGGATCTTGATCTGTGGTACAAAGGGTTGCTGTGACTCAGAATCAACCAAACACCACATAACAATAGCATGGTCTAAATAGGAAAAAAAAATAACAGTAAGATAAAAAAAAAATTAAAGTACTGTTGTTAGGTGCCAAGGAGTTATTAGAAAGCTCTCAACAGTTTCGCATGAGCACGATCAAATGTCCTGGGATTACCATTGTTCTCAGAGTCAGCCACAGTTTGCTATGGTCCACACAGCCTTTGCATAATCAATGAAACACAGACATTCCTTTGGTATTCCCCGCTTTCAGCTAGGATCCATCTAACATCAGCTACAATACCCCTAGTACCACGAGCCCTTCTAAACCCAGCCTGGACTTCTGGCAGTTCCCTGCTGATGTGCTGTTCCAGTCGTTTTTGGATAATCTTCAGTAGAATCTTGCTTGCATGTGTAATCAATGATATTGTTCTATAGTTTCCACACTCAGTTGGGTCACCTTTCTTTGGAATGGGAACAAATATAGATCTCTTCCAGTCAGTTGGCCAAGTGGTTGTTCTCCAGATTTCTTGGCACAACTTGGTGAGAGCATCTATATGTTAGCTGAAAAATGTCAATTGGTATATCATCTATTCCTGGAGCCTTATTTTTGGCCATGTCCTTCAAAGCAGCCTGAACTTCTTCCTTCATCACCATAGGCTCTTGCTCATATGTTGTTTCATTAAATTCTTCTGTGTCTTCCAATTCCTTTCGATACAGTGACTCAATATATTCTTTCCATCTTCTTTTAATACTTCTTGGATCATTTCACATTCTGCCTAAAGCATCCTTGATTATAGCAACTAGAGGTTTGAATTTGTTCTTCAGTTCCTTGAGCTTAAGAAATGCTGAGCAGGTTTGGCCCTTTGATTTTCTGACTCCAGCTCCTTGCACATTTCATTGTAATATTTTACTTTTTCTTCCTGCACTGCCTTTTGAAATCTTCTGTTCAGCTCTTTAGGATCTTGAATTCTTCCTTCTGAATTGGCTTCTCTGAAATCCAGTGCAATATTGAGAGTTTCTTCTGACATCCATTTTGGTCTTTTCTTTCTCCTCTGTCTTTGTAAGGATGGTTTGCACTCTTCCTGAATGATACCCTTGATATTCTCCCCCAACTCATCTGGTCTTCACTCACTAGAGTTCAGGGCCTCAAGCCTGTTCCTGAGATGGCTCTGAAAATCAGGTGGGATAGACTCAAGGTCCGCCAGGGATGTGTACCATCTCCATACCTTTTCAACCTATATGCAGAACAGATCATCCGGGAGGCTGGGCTCTATGAGGAGAACTGTGGCATCAGGATTGGTGGAAGATCCACCAACAATCTGTGTTATGCAGATGACACAACTCTGCTTGCTCAAACTGAGGAGGACCTGAAGTGCTTGCTGCAGAGGGTCAAGAACTGCAGCCTTCATTATGGCTTGAGGTTCAATATCAAGAAGACAAAGATTCTTACCACTGGACCAATTAGCAGCATCAGGATTGATGGTAAAGAGATTGAAATTGTTCACAGCTTTAGTTTGCTTGGCCCCACATTCAACACACTTGGCACCAGCAGCATTGCTATGGGAAAGTCTGCTGTTAGGGACCTCTCCAAAGTACTGAAGAGCAATGGTGTCACTCTGGAGACTAAGGTGAGTCTGATAGAGGCCATGGCTTTTGCAGTCACTTATGTGTAAGAGAGCTGAATAATGACTAAGGAGGATAGACGGAGAATTGATGCCTTTGAGCTGTGGTGTTGGAGACGAGTATTGAATGTACCACGGACTTCTAAGAAAACGAACAGGTTCATCCAGAGAGTTAAACTAGGCTGCTCCTTGGAGGCAAGGATTCTGAGGCTTCATTTGACATACTTCGGACATGTTGGAAGAAGGGACCAGTCCTTGGAGAGGGACATCATGCTTGGGAGGGTGAAGGGACAGCGCAGGAGGGGAAGGCCCTTTGTGAGGTGGATTGATTCAGTGACTGCAGGAATTGGGGTGGGTGTGTCGGAGACAGTGAGATTGGCAAAGGACAAAACAGCATTTAGGGCCGTTGTACATAGGATCCCTATGAGTCGCAGGTGACTCGATGGCATATAACAACAACAACTCAACAGTTTTACCCCTGAAGGAAAACCTATAGTATTTTTTAATTCTGTTGTTATTGAGTTTATTATGACTCACATGGACCCTCTATCAGAGCCAAATTGTGCTCCATAATTGAACTAGAATGCAAAAATTGGGAAAAAATAAAAAGCACTGGTAATTGGAAAATGCAGGCTTGGTGACAAAAATGGGGCTAAAGAATGATAAAATTGTATACAATCAATGATATATTCTTTGCAAGTATCTTTTTTAAAAATACAAACAAACAACATAAACAGTGGTTACAGAAATGGACCTCACCTAATAGACTACACAGGAATTAGATTGGAATGAGACATTGGAGAAGCTCAGTATCAATAGTCAAAATGTGGGCAAGACCGGCTGTGGAATAAACCATCAACTATTCATATGGAAATTCAAATTCAAGGTGAAGAAAATGAAAACAAGTTCATGAGAAATAAAACACAATCTTGAGAATGTCCCAAATGACTTTAAAAAACACTTAAACATAGATTTGATGCACGAAATACTAATGACTTAAGTTAAGACCAGATAAGTTTTGGGATGACATCAAAGATATCATCCATGAAGAAAGCAAAACAGCTGTTACAAAAGATGAATGGATGTCAGAAGACACTCTAAAACTTGCACTATAATGAAAACATGCCAAAACAAAGGGAAGAAATGCTGAAGTAAGAGAGCTGAACAGATGATTTCAAAAGGCAATTCAAAATAGAAAACAAAAAGGGAAGAAAATGCTCAGCATTTCATAAGCTGAAAGAACTGAAAAAGAAATTCAAGTCTCAAGCTACAATACAGAATATGAGCAGAAGCTTGAATGATGCTGGAAGCATCAAAAAGAATAAAAAATATGATTAGGTATTATACATATGAACAAACAAATTTGTCCTGGAGAGGGTGAAGCCAGGCTGCTCCTTGGAGGTAAGGATTCTGAAGCTTCATCAGACATACTCTGGACATGCTGCAAGGAGGGACTGGTCCTTGGAGAGGGGCATCATGTTTGGGAGGGTGGAGGGACGGTGCAGGAGGGGAAGACCCTCGATGAGATGGATCGATTCAGTCACTCGGGTAAAGGTGGTAGGTGTGTCGGAGACAATAAGATTTCAAGGGATAGAGCAGGATTTAGGACTGTTGTACACAAGGTTGCTATGAGTCGCAGGTGACTTGATGGCACATAACAACAGTAACATACTTATGAAAACAGTACAAATAAGAGGTACATTGCAAAGAGGACAATGGGGGGAAAAGATATTTCTATCTGCAATGAACAAATATTTTTTTTTAAAAAGCCAAGTGGGGGAGGGGGAAGCAAAGGAGGGGAGGAAATGTGCAACAATTAATTAATGAAATTAATTAATGAAAATACAACTTTTATGAAAACTATGTTAAAACCACAATTAAATTTAAAAAATATTTTTAAAAGATGGAAAGAATACAGAATCAATCAAAATGATTTTGTTGTCACGGAACCATTTTAACAAGGAACTTTTAATCAAGAATTAATGGTAATTAAGGAAGAAGTTCAAGTGGCACTGAAGGCACTGGCAAAACATAAGGCCCCAAGAATTGATGGTGTACCAACTGAATGAAGTATTTTTAAAAAAAAACACCGGAGCAGCCCTTGATCTGCGCAGTAGCCTGTGCCAAGAAATTTGGAGGAGAGTTACCCTACCAACTGACTGGATGAGATCCATGTTTGTTCTTATTCTTAGGAAAGGTGATAATACAGATTATGGAAATCAACAAACAAGATAATATGCAAAATTAAATCTTGGTAAAGATTATTTTTAAACGGCTGAAACAATACATATACTAGGAACATCCAGAAATTCAACTAGATTCAGAAAAGGCCATGGGAATGGGAGATTGCATTGCTGACGTCAGATGGATATTAGCTGAAAGCTGAGAAGATCAGAAAGATGCTGATTTGTTTTTTTACTGACTAGGCAAAAGTATTTGACTATTGTTGTAGTTATGTGCCATCGAGTCATTTGCAACTCATAGTGACTCTATGTACAAGAGCTCTAAACACTGTTCTATCCTGTGCCAACCTAGCCATCTCAAACGCACTTATTCCCACCATTTCAGTTACAGAATCGATTCATCTCATCGAAGATCTTCCTCTCCTTCGCAGCCCCTCCACTCTGCCAAACATGATGTCCCTCTCCAAGGACCAGTCCCTCCTTGCAACATGCCCAAAGTATGTCAGATGGAGCTTTAGAATCCTTGACTCCAAGGAGCATTCTGGCTTTACCTTCTCTAGGACAAACCTGTTTGTTTTCCTAGCAGTCCATGGTATATTCAACACTCTTCTCCAGCACCACTGCTCAAAGGCATCAATTCTCTTTCTATCAACCCTATTCACTGTCCAACTCTCCAATGCATAGCACATAACTGTGAAGACTATAGCCCTGATCAGGCGCACCTTAGTCTCCAGCCTGACGTCATTGCTCTTCATTACTCTTGAGAGGTCCCTCACAGCCGACTTTCCAAATGCAATTCATCTTTTGATTTTCTGGCTGCTGTTACCAAGAGTGTTGATTGTGGAGCAAAGCAAACTAAAACCGTTAACTATCTCAATCCATACTGATGCTGCCAATTGGCCCAGTGGTGAGAATGTTTGTTTTCTTGATGTTGAGCTTCAATCCATATAGGAGGCTGCAGTCCTTGACCTTCTGCAGCAAGCACTTCAGGTCGTCCTAAGTTTCAGCAAGCAGGGTTCTGTCATCTGCATAACGCAGGTTGTTGATGACTCTTCCACCAATCCTGATGCCACATTCCTCTTTTACAGCCCAGGGTCTCAGATGATCTGTTCTGCATACAGATTGAAAAGGTATGGAGACAGAATACATCCGTGACGGACCCCCTTCTTGATTTTAAACCATGTAGTGTCTCCTTACTCTGTTCTGACAACTGCCTCTTGGTCCAAGTACAGGTTTCACATTAGCACAATCAAATGTTCTGGGATTCCCATTCTTCTCAGAGTCAGCCACAGCTTGTTATGATCCACATAGTCAAAAACCTTTGCAGAGTCAATGAAGCACAGATAGATATTCTTCTGGTATACTTTGCTTTCTGCCAAGATCCATATGGACCATAAAAAAAAATTACTGATTCCATGGGATCACATAATTGTACTCCTGAAAAACCTATACATAGATCAAGAGGCAGCTGTCTGAACAGAACAAAGAACAGTGCGTGGTGTAAAATCAGGAAAAGTATATATCAGGGTTCTATCCTCTCTACGTATCTATTCAATCTGTGTGCTAAGCAAATCATTCGAGAAGCCAGATTATATGAAGAATGTGGTGTCAGGATTGACAGAAGACTCATCAAAAACCTGAATTATACGGATACACAATCCTCCTTGCAGAGTGAAGACATGCAGTACTTACTTGACATAGTGACTATAACAATGGACTTGAGCATATAGGAGATCATCAGAATGGCACAAGATAGAGCAAGGTTCAAGTCTGTTATTTGATGGGTTGCTTGAGTCCTAATTAGTGCGATAGCTGGTAACAACAACAATCATATTCAGAACTTTTCTGCCATCAAAGAGCCATGGTCGCAGGAAGATCAAACATCTAGTCCTCAAGTTTCAACTCTAGTATGAAGAGTGACTTGGTGATAACTAAGGTATGAAACAAATTTAATTCCTTGTCTATTTTTGAAAAGTTCATTCCTTTATTAATGTTTTCCAAACTAGTTTTTATTGTTAATAATGCAATGCATTAGTTTTATCTTAATAATATAATTAAATAAATCTTACCCATAATCATACCACACAGAGATAACTGCAAAACCTCATAAAAGATGAGTTTATATGTAGTGTTTTTTGTAGTTTGTTTTCATTTAACACAGTTTCAAACTTCTTGCTATGCCATTAAATGTTCTTGCATAACATTGATTTTTTTTCTTTTTAATGGGTATAGAGAACGGATAGACATTTTAAAACCACCCAGGGATTTTCTTTGCCAAGCATACTCTGCCTGTCTTTTCAGATACATCCCTGGGTATATGCCATCCTCTCTCCCCAAGAAAAGAGTCTTTGTTGACATTAACTATTATTTCTCTCAGGAGTATTACTAAGAACATCTTCCCTTCAAAATTATTTTAATGGTCACTGATTTGGAACATGTTATCATTTCTTTACCTATCTGCATAAATGGGCATCTGAGATATTTTCACACTATCGTTAACTTTGAACTGAACATCTGTGTAGCTCTATCTTTGAGTATATTTACAATTAAATCTTTGATACTTGAGGAGTATCCAAATTACTAACGAGTAATCATATCAATGTGAAGACTAAGGTGTGTCTGACTCAGGCCACAGTCTTTCTGATCACTTGTTATACATCTGAGAGCTGGATAACGAATAAGGATGACACAGAAGAATCGATGCCTTTGAACCGTGGTGTTGGAGAAGAGCACTGAACATCCATCCCATCCATGGACGGCCAAAGGAACAAGTCGATATGTCTTGGAGAGGGTGCAGCCTAAGTGCTCTTTGGAAGCTTCACCTCACATACTTTGGGCATGTTGCTAGGAGGGATATTCCTTGGAGAAGGATATGATGCTGGGAAGGGTGGATGGTCACTGAAGAAGAGGAAGACCTTCACTCAAGTGGACTGATAAGGTGACTACTGCAATGGGCTCTTGTGTGTCACAAAGTGTAAAGATGGCACAGATAGAACAGGGTTCAGATCTTTTGCTCACAGGGTAGCTATGCGTCGTACTTAACAACAACATGAGGAGTTTCCAGTCGCAAAGTCCAACTCTGTTACAATGAAATCCTCTCAATACGTGTACCTGACATAAAAAACCAAGGGGGAATTTCAATGGGGAAATGTGGTTACTTACCAGCATCTTTGATCCAATTGTCATAGAGACGCACAGTTCTCGATGTAAGATCACTAAAGGCCATTTTCCACAGGTTTACAGTCTCTTATAATGAGTTCTTCAGTAGAAGCTGGGGGGAAAAAGAAAAGAGGGAAATGCTTTTATGATCTATAAATGCAAACAAAGCCAAGTTCCTAAGTAATACAATATTAAAAATACTAAAACTTTAATAGGAATAACTGGCAAAACAACACATTTTACTGAAGGAAAATGCATTAGTACACCACATTAAACCACAATACAGTTGCAAATGTTTCAGATTTTCTATTATTCTAGGGACAAAATTTTCACCAAGAAGGCTTTAATTCTATCTAGCAGGTAAAAAAGGAGTAACCATTTTATACACAAAACTTTTACCGGAGCATTTTTTATGACACCTGCACAGATAAGGAATAGACTGCACCTACAATGAGGTATTGAATATCCCATGCTGGTGAAGAGGACTCAATTCTGCATGGGCTGCTAAAAGATCAAGCACATCTGTCTTGCAAGGAATGTATACCAACATGCTCCTTAAAAGGCAAAGATGGTGAAATTAGTTGACATACTTTGGGCATATTGTCAGGAGGAAGTAGTCCCTGGAAAAAAGATATGCTGGGAAAAGTGGAGGTTCAGAGAAAGAGAGGAAGACTTTCAAGAAGATGACTCCACACAGTGACTACAACAAGGGGCTCTAGCATGGTGGAGATTGTGAAGCTGGGCCAGGAGCAGGTAAGGCTTTGATCTGTAGTTCATAGGGTCACAATGAGTCACAGTTAGCTCAATGGCACTTAACAAGAACAATCTAGGTAGAGTAGAGAAGGTACAGTAGGGTAGAGAATGTGTTGCACTGCTAACTAAAAGGTCAGTGTTTCAAATATACAAGTTGGTCCATGAGAGAAAGAGAGGTAGTCCCTTCCTTAAAGATATAGAGTTTGGAAACATGATGGGAGGTCACTGTGAGTTGTAATCTACCCAACAGAAGTAAAATGTCTAAGAACAGAAAGCTGAGAAAGTACACACAATTCTGGGAAGCTACTCTGATCCCACTAGGCTTAAAGGTCATCTTCAGTCTAATCAGGTGGTCCACTTGTAATTTTTATAATTTAAATAGAGGCAGAAAGAGGGAGAGAGAGGATCAGAGAAAGAATCTGTCTATAACTGTGCCTCTATGATCAATTATCTGGACAAATAAATAGTTTATTGAACTGAAGAACAAATTCAAATGTCGGGTTGCTATAATCAAGGATACTTTAGGCAGAGTATTAAATGATCCAGGAGGTATCAAAAGAAGACGGAAAGACTATACTGAGTCATTGTATTGAAAGAAATTAGCAGACACAGAAGAATTTAATGAAACAACATATGAGCAAGAGCCTATGGTGATGAAGGAAGAAGTTCAAGCTGCTTTGAAAGAAATAGCAAAAAATAAGGGCTGAGGAATAGATGGTATACCAATTGACATACTTCAGCTAACATATGCTGCCCTGGACATGCTCACCAAGTTGTGACAAGAAATCTGGAGAACAACCACTTGGCCAATTGACTGGATGAGATTTATATTTGTTCCTATTCCAAAGAAAGGTGACCCAACAGAGTGTGCAAACTATAGAACAGTATTGTGGATTTCACATGCAAGCAAGATTCTGCTGAAGATTATCCAAAAACGACTGGAACAGCACATCAGCAGGGAACTGCCAGAAGTCCAGGCTGGGTTTAGAAGAGCTCGTGGTACTAGGGATACTGTAGCTAATGTAGTTAGATGGATCTTGGCTGAAAGCAGGGAATACCAGAGGAATGTATGTCTGTGTTTCATTGACTATGCAAAGGCATTTGACTGTGTAGATCATAACAAACTATGGCTGACTCTGAGAAGAATGGGAATCCCAGAACACTTGATCGTTCTAATGTGAAACTTATACTTGGACCAGGAGGCAGTCGTCAGAACAGAGCAAAGGAACACTGCATGGTTCAAAATTGGGAAGGGCGTACGCCAGGGATGAGGCCTATCTCCATACCTTTTCAACCTATATGCAGAACAGATTATCTGGGAGGCTGGGCTCTATGAGGAGAAATGTGGGGTCAAGATTGGTGGACGATTTATCAACAACATGCGTTATGCGGATGACACAACCCTGCCTGCTGAAACTGAAGAGGACCTGAAGCGCCTGCTGCAGAGTGTCAAGGACTGCAGCCTACAATATGGATTGAGGCTCATGTCAAGAAGACAAAGATTCTCACCACTGGACCAATTGGCAGCATCAGGATAGATGGTGAAGAGATTGAGATTGTACACAGCTTTAGTTTGCTTGGCTCCATAGTCAACAGTCTTGGCACCAGCAGCCAGGAAATTAAAAAATGTATTGCGATGGGAAAGTCTGCTGTTAGGGACCTCTCTAAAGTACTGAAGGGCAACGGTGTGTCTCTGGAGACTAAGGTGCGTCTGGTACAGGCCATGGTCTTTGCAATCACTTGCTATGCGTCAGAGAGCTGGACAATGACCAGGGAGGATAGAAGGAGAACTTATGCTTTTGAGCTTTGGTGTTGGAGAAGAGTGCTGAGAGTGCCATGGACTGCTAAGAAAACAAACAGATTCATTAGGTATTATAAATATGAACAAACAAATTTGTCCTGGAGAGGGTAAAGCCATGCTGCACCTTGGACGTAAGGATTCTGAAGTTTCGTCCGACATACTCTGGACATATTGCAAGGAGAGCCTGCTCCTTGGAGAGGGACATCATGCTTGGGAGAGTGGAGGGGAGGCACAGGAGAGGAAGGCCCTCTGGGAGGGGGATTGATTTGGTGACTGGGGCAATTGGGATGAGTGTGTCGGAGACAGTGAGATTGGCACAGGACAGAGCAGAGTTTAGAGCTGTTGTAGGTAGGGTCGCTTATGAGTCACAAACGACTCGACGACACATAACAACAACAACATTACATATTCAAATGTTTATAAAAAACAACAGCAACAAGAAAAAACAAACAAAATAAGAAACATCAAACTCATTGCCACTGAGTTGGAATCTATTCATAGCTGACCCTCCACTGGGTTTCTGAGAATGTACAGAAAAGACAACCCATCTTTGTTCCATGGAGTCCCTGGTGGATTCAAAGTGTTTGAGAGGTACAGCCTCTGGGTTAGCAATTCACCTCCTTATGGATGATGACACTCGGTCACATGACACTGGCACAACAAGCAACTCAATGGAATAGAACAAAAAGTCCAAAAACACACCTATTACCAAATACACTTTCAAATACTTTTTCAAGATATATGCAAAACAGATCATTTGGGAAGCAGGGATTTATGAGGAGGAATGTGGCATGAGGATTGGAGGAAGACTCATCAACAACCTACATTATTCAGATGACACAACCTTGCTTGCTGAAATTGAAGAAGACTTGAAGCATTTGCTGCAGAAGGTCAAGGACTGTTGTCTTCAATATGGATTGAAGATCAACATCAAGAAGACAAAGATTCTCACCACTGAGCCAGCGTGCTGAAAAACCAATGATGTCAGTCTAGAGACTAAGGCTAATGAAAGCCATGTTCTTCACAATGACTTGGTATGAATCAGAGAGTTGGACAATGAGTAAGGATGACAGAAGAAGATTTGATGCCTTCAAATAGTGATCTGGAGAAGAGTCTTGAACATACGATCGACTACCAAGAAGACAAATAGATCTGTCTTGGAGAGAGTGAAATCAAGTTTCTCCTTGGAGGCTAGGATTTTGAAGCTCCATCTCACATACTTTGAGCATGTGGCCAGGAGAGACCAGTCCTTGTAGCAGGACATCATAGTTACAAGTGTGGAGGGACAGCTCAGGAAAGGAAGACCCTGTAGGAGATGGATTGATACAGTAACTGGGACAGTGGTGGCTAGTGTGTCAGAGTTAGTTACACTGGCTCAGGAGAGGGCCACATTCAATGGTGCTGTCCACAGAGTCACAATCACAGGTTACTTGATGACACAGAACAACAACAACAAACCAAATACAGATGGGAATTCAAAATCATATTTCAGAAATTCTAAGGAATTATAATATCAACTATATCATAGCACATCTTATAAATGAATAGTGTGCTACTTTAAGTGACAGTGCTTTTTCTTTCTTATGGGACCTGCAATAATGATGTGTCTTATAAGTGGTGGTGTATTTGGTAAAAAGTTAAGCTACATGGTAAAAGCAGCATCTCAAACAAGTGAATAAAGAATTATCAGGAACTGTTGAATAAATCATACTACTTAAGAGTCATCTGCAAAACAAAAAAACAAACTCCCAAAATATCCAATATTATGGAACCATAATATACTTACTGGAGGAGAATAAAAGGAAATTGAGAACATGGGCTTAATGAGAACTTAAAATCCAAAATCATAAAAAAGACTGGCAAATTAAAGTCAGAGGAAAGAAGTGGGGGAAAAAAATCAGGGAAAACTACTTACAAATTGTAAACAAAAGGCTGTCATTGTTAGGGGTGCTGGATGGTGCCCACGTACAATAGGATGAGACACTACTGAATCATAAATTATTCTTACAGTTATTGTTTGCTTGAATCCACTGTTGCAGCTATCTGTTAAGCCATCTGGTGGAGTAGCTTCCTTTTTTTTTCTGCTCTGTTATTTTACCAAGGACTGATCCCTCTTGATAATGTGTCCCAAGTATATGAAGTCTTGCCACTCTCGCTTTCAAGGATCATTCTGGCTCTTCCACTTCCAAAATAGATTTTTCTGGCAGCCCATGTTATAGCCAATATTCTTTGCCAACATAACAATTCAAAGCCATTACTTCTTTTGTCTTCCTTAATCATTGTATAGCTTTCTCACATATACAAAGCAATTAAAACTACAATGACTTTGGCTAGGGGCACCTTAGTTTACCAAAGTGGTCTCTTTGTTTTTTTTTAACATTTTAAATAGGATGCTTGCAGTAGATTTGACCTCTGCAATATGTCTTGATTTCTTGACTGCTGCATCTATGGTCATTGATTATGACTGCAAGTAAAAGTAAATCCTTGGCAACTTTAATCTTTTCTTTCATTATCATAACGTTGTTTAATAAACAGTTGCAAAAATTTTTCTTTATTTTAAAGTGTAATCAATACTGAAGGCTTTGTTCTTGATTGGTAAATATTTCAAGTCCTCTTCACGTTCAGCAAGACTGGTCTACTGGTCGGTTAATCAATCTTCCCCTTCCTTCTTCACATAGTCTAGCTTCTCTAATTATGTGCTCAGCAAGCAGAATGAAAAGGTACGGTGAAATGATACAAACTCAATTCACCACTTTTCTGGTTTCAAACTGTTTTGTTGGAATGACTAGCAGGTTCTGCACGAACTCAATGATGTCTTGTGCTTTCCATTTTTAATAACATTAGCCATAATTTGTTAAGATTCACATAGTCAAATACCTTTTCATAGTCAATAAAACACAGGTAAACATCTTCCTGGTATTCTCTGCCAAGATCTATCTGACATCAACAATGATCTTCCTCATTCCACAGCCTCTTCTGAAGTGAGATTAAATTTTTTGGCAATTCCCTTTTGATGCACTGCCCCAGCCATTTTTAATTATCTTTAGCAAAATTTTTTGTATGAATTATGTTGTTGTTGTTATGTGCCATCAAGTCACTTGGAACTCATTGCGACCTTATGTACAATAGCTCTGAAGACTGCTCTCTGATTCTGACAAACCTACCCTTAATGCCCTAGTCACTTTATCAATCCATCTCATATGAGCTCTTCCATCTCTGGCTCTGCCTCTCTACCCTTCCAAGCATGATGTCCTTTTCCAAGGACTGGTCTCTCCTGGCCACGTGCCCAAAGTATGTGACAAAGAGCTTCATAATCTTAACTTCAAGGAGAAACCTGGTTTCATTTTCTCCAAGACAGACTTACTTGTTTTTTTGGTGGTCCCTGGTATGGTCAAGACTCTTCTCCAGCACCACAGCTCAAAGGCATCAATTCTTTTTCTATCATCCTTAGTCATTATCCAGCTCTCTGATGCATATTAAGTAATTGCAAAGACCGTGGACTGGTTCAGGCTCACCTTAGTCTCTAGACTGACATCATTGCTTCTCAGTACTCTGGAAAGGTCCCTAAGAGCAGATTTACCCAATGCAATTTGTCTTTTGATTTCTTGAGTGCTGGTGTTAAGAGTGTGGATTGTGGAGCTGAGCAAGCTATAACTGTTAACAACCTCAATCTCCTCTCCACTCATCATGGGGCTGCCAACTGGCCCAGTGGTGAGAATCTTTGTTTTCTTGAGGATGAATTTCAATCCATATTGAAGACTACAGTCCTTGACCTTCTGCACCAAGTGCTTCAGGTCCACCTCAGTTTCAGGAGGCAAAGTTGTATCATCTGCATAATGTAGGTTAATGAGTCTTCCTCCAATCTTGATGCCACTTTCCTCCTCATAAAGTCCAGGCTCCCGAATTATCTGTTCTGCATATAGCTTGAAAAAGTATGGAAACAGGATGCATCCTGATGCATTCCCTTCATGATTTTGAACCATACAATGTTTCCCTGCTCTGTTCTGAAGACTGCTTCTCAGTCCAAGAATAGGTTTGGCATAGGCATAATCAAGTGTTCTAGGATCCCATTCTTCTCAAGGGTAACTACAATTTGTTGTGATCCACACAGTCAAATGTCTTTGCATTGTCAATGAACCACAGATATATATCCCTCTGGTACTCTGTGCTTTGTGCCAAGATCTATCTGACCATGGCAATAATGTCTCTAGTGCCACAGTCTCTTCTAAACCAGGTTTGTATTTCTGGTCAATGTACTTATTCCAGTCATTTCTGGATAATCTTAGCAGAATTTTGCTTACGTGATATGAATAATACTGTGCAATAATTTCCATACCCTGTTGGGTTACCTTTTTTGTGGAATGAGAATAAATACGAATGTC
The DNA here is from genome assembly GCF_000299155.1 of Elephantulus edwardii. Taxonomy (NCBI): domain Eukaryota; kingdom Metazoa; phylum Chordata; class Mammalia; order Macroscelidea; family Macroscelididae; genus Elephantulus; species Elephantulus edwardii. The sequence goes on along the minus strand of NW_006399849.1, from coordinate 4,647,602 downwards.
TTCCAGTCAGTTGGCCAGGTAGTTGTCCTCCAGATTTCTTGGCATAACCTAATAAGCACATTCAGGGCAAGCATCTGTTTGCTGAAATATGTCAATTAGTATTCCATCAATTTCTGGGGCTTTATTTTTTTTTTTTTGTCAAGTCCTGAACTTCCTCCTTTATCTCAATTGCCTCTTGATCATATGTTGTTTCTTGACATTCTTCAGTGTCAACCGATTAGTTTTGGTACAGTGACTCTGTATACTCCTTCTATCTTAATATTTCCTGGATCATTAAGTAGTTTACCCATAGCATCCTTAAGTACTGTGACTCTAGGCTTGAATTTGTTCTTTAGTTCCTTCATCTTAAGACATGCCAAATGGGTATGGCTCTTTTGATTTTCAGACTCCAATTACAGCAATGATATTTTTCAATAATGTCCAGTTTCTCTTGAAGCCTAATTTTTGGAATGGACACAAATATGGGTCTCTTCCAGTCAAGTGGCCAGGCAGCTGTGTCTCAAATTTCTTAGCACAGAAGAGTAAGCATTTTCAGCATTTAATCTGTTTGTTGAAACATCTCAATTTGTATTTTGTAAGTTTCTTGAGGCCTAGTTTTTCACTAATGTCTTGAGTGTGTTTTTTACTTCTTTCAATACCACTAGTTCTTAACCATGTGTTACTTCCTGAAATGAAACACTGGACAATAGAGAGTACATGGATTGTGCATTTCTTCCATCTTTTTTTATCCTTCCTGAACTGTTGAATTTTTCTCACACCAAACCTTCAACACTGCAATTGAAAGCTTGAATTATATATATATATATATATTTTTTTTGGTCAATTCTTCCATAATAGCTTGCCTCTGGAAATCCTATGAACCTGGAGAGAGGATGAAAGGCACCCAAGTGTTGAGGACTCTCCTTCATAGGGTTGCTATGAGTTGTCTGCGACTCAACAGCACTTAACAACAAAAACAACAGTTCTTTCAATTTAGAAATGTTAAGTGTGTTTTTTTCCTTCTGGTTTCTTTTCATATTTGACAACTTAAAAATTCGCACAGCTCATATTCTGGTTCCATTATTATAGCAGCATACAAGCCACTATAGTAGAATAAACCAACTGATAAATGGTGTAACAAGGGCTATACTCCATACTGTGTAAAGAGTTCTTGCAGATTTATGAGAAAAAGACCTAGACTCCAAGTGAAAAATGTACAAAAAATGTACAACACACGTACACACACACCCCACCCCCAACAAAATCCACAGTGCCACAAATGACTTAATATGATTCTTCTAGCCACAATCCATTTTGTGATGTGTTGTAAATCCTGGCCTCTGTGCCTGTCTGTGGTTGTAGTCCCATTTGGATAAAGCTGGTCACTTTTAACTTGTGAGCTGCTAGGAATTTCCTCAGAGCTGGGGCCATGAAGGGACTGGTGGGAAAAGTTGTTAGCACCTGAATTTGGGGGCACCCTGGGTTTCTCTGTAAGTGCAGTGCTATTCCTAGACTATAGTCAAGCATTGTGCTTCTACCTTTACCATGATTCAGCATCAGCTTGCTCAACTTCGAGCACGTAAGGAAGCAGCCTATTTCTGATTCCAGCTCACAGGAGAAATCTAGAACTGGAACCATATTAAACAATTTAGAATTATTGTTCATATGAAAAACCAGAGCTGGAAACATCAGAAGAGACCAGGATTTCATGTAATGGTATCCAAAGTTCACCAGACTAATGAGCCCAAATTGGTTTCTGAGGAAGAGCAAACAAAAAAGAAGACCCTTCACCACAACAAGATAAAGGTAAACAACCCAGTTTAAAAATGGGCACAGGATATGAACAGACACTTCACCCAAGAAGGCATTCCGATGGTGAACAAACACATGAAGAAATGTTTAAAATCCCTAGCTCTAATCAAATCAAAACAACTATGAGATATCATCTCACCCCAGTTAGAATAGTAAAATTTAACAGAACAGCAAACAATAAATGCTGGCGAGGTTGCAGAGAAACTGGAACCCTTATTCACTGTTGGTGGGAGCGTAAAATGGTGCAACCACTATGGAAGGCTGTATGGCACTTTCTCAAAAAGTTGCAAATAGAAATACCATTTGACCCAGCAATTCCACTACTGGGACTATACCCCAAAGAGATCATAACTACCACCCAAGCAGATATACGCACACCCATGTTTATTGCAGCTTTGTTTACAATAGTAAAGAGCTGGAAACAACCCAAGGGCCCATCAACAAACGAATAGATAGAGAAGCTGTGGTATATTCACACAATGGAATACTATGCTGCATTGAAAAACAAGGAATTCATGAAATATTATACAAAATGGATGACCCTGGAGGACATTACGCTGAATGAAATATCTCAGTCACAAAGGGACAAACAATGCATAATGTCACTATTGTAACGCAAGGGATGACATTGGGGTTGGGGGAATCTAAGAAAAGAGGGTATAAATAGTGTATACTGCATTGAAACAGATGAGAAAGAACTGTATGAAAGGAATCTATGATTAGCTATTATTTTCATAGTAAGAGTCCAGAATGAGAGCTGCATGGTATAGTAGACTGGGGTGGGGGGTGTTTGTAGAATAATAAAAGTATTTTTCTTTTTTTATTTTTCAAAGAGAAAAAACAACTAGGGGGAGGGGTTGGAAGGGAGAAAAATGTACAACAATAAATGAATGGAAATCCAAAATCTCTATAAACTTTCATTAAAATTTCAATTAAAAAAAAGAAGATTCTTTAAAAACAATGGTTTGCCTACCTATCCCCTAATGCAGCAAGGCTAAAAAGCGCAGGCTCACCGTGAAGGAACAAAGTCTGACTACTAGTAGGGTTAGTGGAGATGGCCCACAGACAAACACTGTCAGCCTGGGAGGTAAATATGTCTCTAAGATCCCCATTGCTGGTGATAGATTGTTGGGTTGATTCCAAGACACAAAACCCACACGTGGTATAGTAGAATTTCCTCATAGATTTTTCAAGGCTGTAATCTTAATGGGAGCAGATTGCTGGGCATTTTCTCCTCACAGAGTAACTGGGTGGATTTGAACCATGAACTTTTCTGTTTAGCAATGACATACTTCACTGTTTCACCCCCAGAGCTCCTTAGAATGTCCCTTAGGGAAACTAATCCTTCTATTTGGACAAGAAATAATTACTAAACATTAAGATTCCCTTTCAAGCATCTACCAAGGCCAAACTTTTGGGCCTTGACTAGGTCATAAGACAAATGCTACTTAGGGTACAAGGATCAGTGTCCTGATTCTTAAAATGCTGAATGTTGATGGAATACTCAGAGAGGTCTGGCCTCTAAGCAGTATGTCCTCTGCAGCCATCACAGACTCCTGAACGGTGCCCAAGCAGACTTTGGGAAGAGCAGAGAGCTTGAGCATAAAGTTGATTACTTCGTCATTTGCCAGAAGACTAGAGGAGACAGGTCTAATCACGTGCCTGAAGCTGGAGAATCTTGTGCAGAGACTGGCAATGTGGATGGAGGGCGTTTGGGACTTTTCTAAGTGAAATGATCTGCTATAAGCTCAGTGAGGTAGAGCACAGATATATGCTCCCTCAGCTTCTCTCCGTTATTATAAATAATGGAGGAGAAGGAAACTGAAGGCAAAGCCTGCTCTGGAGAATCCAAGGGCTGGTGCAACGGACCTCCATTAACACAAGTAAAAGCTTTCATGCTAGCTTTACAGATGGTATGCAATGGTCCCCAGGTGCCCATTTCTGCGTTAGCTGGTCTCAGTATTTCTGAGTCGTGACCAAATCGTAGAATGTGGGACTCTGCAACTGTACCAGGAATTCTGATGCCTGTTTTTGAGAGTATCTCAAGGTGGACTGGGTCATTTGGTAAAGAAGAGACTTCATTTGGGAAACACTGGGCCAAACGGAAACTCTTGATTCTAAATGTGAGAAGTGTGCTGGCTGCACACAGTGGAAGGTCCTTCGGTCAGGGTCATTTGGATTGTGTGTGGTATCTGACTGCTCTGTCCACGAGCTCATAGTCACCTCAACAGTAAATGGAGGTGGAGAGCTTGAGTGAGATGAGAAGGCCTTGCCGAGTCCCTGAGCTGGGCATGGGATCTGCAACAGCCAGGTGGGAGCCCAGAAATCAAAGAACATGGTTACCAATTACACAGGTGGTTCATAGGGTCGCTAGGGAACCTAACAACAACTCAATTCTAAAGATTTATGTAAACCTGGCAAAACATTTTGGGTGCAGGGAAGCGACCTTCATTCTCCCAAAAGACAGTCACCACGTGGTACTTCTGCTATTGTTGTTGTTATGTGCCGTCGAGTCATTTGTGACTCATAGTGACCCTATGTACAACAGCCCTAAACTCTGCTCTATCCTGTGCCAATCGCATTGCCTCTGACACACCCATCCCGATTACCCCAGTCACTGAATCAATTCACCTCATAGAGGGTCTTCCCCTCCTGCACTGTCCCTCTACTCTACCGAGCATGATGTCCCTCTCTAAAGACCTGTCTCTCCTTACAACATGTACAAAGTATGTCAGACGAAGCCCCAGAATCCTTGCCTCCAAGGAGCAGCCTGGTTTAACCCTCTCTAGGATGAAATCTGTTTGTTTTCTTGGCAGTCCATGGTACATTCAATACTCTTCTCCAGCACCACAGCTCAAAGGCGTCAATTCTCCTTCTATCCTCCCTAGTCATTGTCCAACTCTCTGATGCATAACAAGTGGTTGCAAAAACCATGGCCTGTATCAGACGCACCTTAGTCTCCAGAGAGACACTGTTGCTCTTGAGTACTTTAGAGAGGTCCCTAAGCGCAGACTTTCCCATCGCAATATGTTTTTTTATTTCCTGGCTACTGGTGCCAAGAGTGTTGACCGTGGAGCCGAGCAAACTGAAGCTGTGAACAATCTCAATCTCTTCGCCATCCATCCTGATGCTACCGATTGGTCCAGTAGTGAGATTTTTTGTCTTCTGGACATTGAGCCTCAGTCCATAGTGAAGGCTGCAGTCCTTGACCCTCTGCAGTAAGTGCATGAGGTCCTCCTCAGTTTCAGTGAGTAGGGTTGTGTCATCTGCATAACGAAGATTGTTGATAGATCGTCCCCCGATCCTAACGCCACGCTTCTCCTCATAGAGCCCTGCCTCTCGGATAATCTGCTCTGCATACATGTTGAAAAGGTATGGAGACAGGATGCATCCCTGGCGTACACCCTTCCCAATTTTGAACCACGCAGTGTTGCCCTGCTCTGTTCTGACTACTGCCCCTTGGTCCAAGTATAGGTTTTGCATTAGCACAATTAAATGTTCTGGGATTCCCATTCTTCTCAGAGTCAGCCATAGTTTGTTATGATCCACGCAGTCAAATGCCTTTGCATTTGTTCTGCTATTGTTAGGCACCTTCAAATCAGCTCTGAAGCGCAGTAACCCACATACGATGAGGCTTCTCCAGGACACACCTATCATCCAGAAAGAGAGCTGTAAGGTTTTCTCCTCTCTTCTGAGATGAAGGAGGTTCCGGGCTTTTTACTAATGGCTGCTTGCAGTACCAGACATTAGAGACACACCTATAAGAACAGACCTGGGTAACAATAGCTGCTACTCAGGAACACACAAACTAGACTGAAAGCTGGCCCTTGGGTGCTGTAAATGGTTAATGTGCTCCACTGCTTCACAAAGACTTGGAGGTGTTATGTGTAACCAGACGCACCTTGGAAGAAAGGCACTGCAGTATACTTCTGAAAAGTCAGCCACTATAACACATTGTGACTCACTCACATAGGATTCCGTGAGTCTGAATCAACTCAGAGGCACCTGGCAGAAGCTGAAATGAACTGAGAGAAGGTACAGGCACAGAGAGGGAGATCTCAGGAGGGCAGGAGACTACAGGATAAGAGCAAAAGAGCAACGGATCTCTCAGTGTAAAGCTATGTCTCATCTCCTACTAGGGGAGTCTGGAAGTTTTCCATTGTACAGACTAAGGGAGGTGAGAGGTCCAGGGCAAATCTAGTTGTTTCACAGACTAAATCATTGTTCACAGGAGAAATGATAAAGGAAACACTCCCTCAATGTTGCAAGAGTGGCTTGCAGAGCAAAAGGGAAAAGGAGTCAACCTTGTCGTTTAGAAAGGGGCAGGTTGTGTCATGCATGAGTCAGAGGAGGTAGGGTGATGTCTTCCCCAGGTTGGGGACACACACACACACAAACACACAGACACACACACAATCTGGTAGATCTGGTAGATCATAGTGCAGAATCTCAGCTCCTACCATCTTGAGGGAGAAGAACTTTGAGATACAAACGAATATCTACTACTCATTAACTGATAGTTTTCCTACACATTCTCTTTATCTGTTTCCCAATGGAGCACATTTCCCATTCCCATTCTGCTCTCTTCAAAGAGTCATGAGAGTAAGTACTAGATAAAAAGATTTGTGTGCTTTTCTAAGACTGAGGATGAGGGGAAGGACACAGAAACTCTTACGGAGAACATGAAGAAAACAAAGATTGTCACCCCTGGGCCAACTGGCAGGACTATCATAGGTGGAGAAGAGACTGAAGCTGTTAACAATTTCAGCTTGCTCAGTTCCACAACTGGAACCTTCAGTCAGGAAATCAAAAGACAAAATGCACTGGGAAAAATCTGTTGCCAGAGACCTCTCCAGAGTGCTGAAGTGCAAAGATGTCAGTCTAGAGACTAAGGTGTTCTGGATCCAGGCCATGCTATTAGCAATTAATTACTTATTATGCATCAGAAAACTACACAATGAATAAGGATGACAGAAGAAGAATTGATGCCTTTCAACTATGGTGCTGAAAAAGAGTACTGAACATACCACGGACTGCCGAGAGAACTAACAGGTCTGTCTTGAAGAAGGTGAAACCAAATTGCTCTCTGGAGGCAAGAATTTTGAAGCTCCATCTGACATATTTTGGGCATGTTACCAGGAGACACCAGTCCTTGGAGAAGGATATCAAGCTTGGAAGGGTGGAGGGACAATGCAGGAGAGGAAGCCCCTGTATGAGATGGATTGACACTGGGTTAAGTGTGCTAGAAATAGATTGGCTCAGGACAGGATAGAGTTCAGAGCTACTGTTTATAGGGTTTCTATGAGTGGTAGGCAACTTGGTGGCACATAACAACAATCCCTGTTTTGCTATGTATTCAAACCGCAAAGCTGACTTCTTTATTATTTGGGTATTTGTTTGTGTATGTATATATTGAGACCATATATGGTCTCCAGGGAAAAGTCCTTGGAGAAGGACATCGTGCTTGGAAGGGTGGAAGGACAGCACAGGAATGGAGGACCCAGAGTGAGATGGATTGGCTCTGTGACTGAAGAAATGAGATTAGGCCTGTCAGAGAGAGACGATGAGATAGGCTCAGGATAGGGAGGGGTTCAGAGTTAATGTACATAAATAGGGTCACTATGAGTCACAGGTGACTCAATGGCACATAACAAATATATAAAAATACACACACACATATCTCTATCTCTATATCATCTATACCTATCTGTAAATGTGTAAGTCCTGTTCCAAACTTTCAAAGACAAAGATCAGATTTATAAAGACATGATGATAAAAGACAGTGATAATGAAATCAAAAGAAAGAGTGGAGGGGAAGGTATTTGACTTACATCAGAACTGACTTAATGAAGCCATCCAAATGGAACCCTGACATTAAGGAAGTGTCATGTATATGAAATATGAGAGGGGACTATAAAGTGATCTGTTTGTTTAGAGCAGGGTTTCTCAATCCTGGCACCACTGACAGCATGGGCCAAATCGGTGACAGATCTGTGGTGATGAGCTGGCCTGCGAGGACATTCAGCAGCAAGCATGGAATCTGCCTATTACATGTCAGGAGTACCCCTTCTCCAGGCTGAGACAACCAAAAACATCTCCAGACATTGCCAAACATTCCAAGAAGGAGAAAAATAGTCCTCATTTGTGAAGCACTGGTTTACAGGAAGCTAGTGTTATAATTTTAAGGTACCTTACAGCTCCACCTCGACCAAAACACCACCACCTGTCCAGGGTGACTCTCACAATCTTAGCTATGATTGAGCACACTGCAGTCATCAGTACGTCAATCCTCTTGTTGAGGGTCTTCCTCTTTCCTGGCACTTTCTACCTGAATAAACATGATACCTTTCTCCAGGGACTAACCCCATGTCATCAGAAGAAACTCTGCTATCTTTTCCAACAATTAACTTTTTTCTTTTTTTTTTTTTTACAAATTAGTTTCCAAGTTTCCCAGAATTTCATTTAATTGGTTAATGAGGGGGAAACAAATCTTAGTGTACTACTTCTGGAAATCATCTTTCCAACTAATCAAAGATTAAGAATGCTTTCAAATGCAAATGGATCAAGTCAGAAGGATAAAAATAGGATAAGAAGAAGAGAGTTTAATGATAAAGCATTTATGATTGATATTTTCAGCTTATGGTTTGCAAACTAGGAACAATTCCAATGGGACAAATCCAGAAATATTTGGGTGATGGGCATATTCGTATAATAAAAGACTAGTGCCAAAGATGACTACTGTGGAGGAAATGCTTATTTATATATGGACACTCTCTCTTTTAAATCACTTTCTCATGTATTATACATCTTGCAATGGGAAAATCTGCGTCTAGAGACCTCTCTAAAAAACTGAAGTACAACGATGTCTGTCTGGAGACTAAGGTGCCATGGCCTTTGCAATCACTTGCTATGCATCAGAGAGCTGGACAGTGACTAGGGATGACAGAAGAAGAATTGGTGCCTCTGAGCTGTGGTGTTGGAGAAGAGTACTGAATATACCATGGACTGCTAGAAGAACAAACAAGTTCATTCCGGAGAGGATGAGACCAGGATGTTCCTTGGAGGCAAGGATTCTGAAGCTTCATCAGACATACTTTGGACATGTTACAAAGAGGGACCAGTCCTTGGAGAGGGACTTCATACTTGGGAGGGTGGAGGGACAGCGCAGGAGAGGAAGACCCTCGATGATATGGATTGATTCAGTGACTGGGTTAAAGGGGGTAGGTGTGTCAGAGATAGTGAGATTGGCACAGGATAGGGCAGAGTTTAGGGCTGTTGTATCTAGGGTCGCTATGAGTCACAGGAGACTCGGCACATAACAACAACAACATGTATTATAAGCTACATTCAGAAGTTAGGAATCTAGGATACAGAATATGGTCTGGGAAAAATTGTTTTAAGTGGAATCTTCACAGTTGCTAATTGAGTATTCTCAGTGGCCACAGACACACACATGCACGTGTCCAGTATACCCCTCACATGGGGTTTGGGTTTTGTTTAGACGTTCCACATATATATACTGTATTAAGTAATGTTTCCTTTCCTTTCCTTTGTTATTTCTTTTATCTCACACCCTCTCACCCTTTTTGCTATTTCTATTTAATAGCTAGGTTATATACATTGCCCTGGAAATGAAATGCCAGCAGAATTAAAAAAAAAAAAATCAAAACAAAATATCAACCCAGAAAATTCTATCCTGGCATTTGATTTCAAAAGTTTACACACTTAGAAACATAGAAGAACTCCAGGACAGAGACGAAATTTTAGAGGAAACCTCTTAAGTTTCCATGTCTCAGATTTAGGGGAAGTGAGAATCAGAGGAAAAACAATTCATGCCAATCCCAGAAATAAAGACAATCACAACTGGAGAACTGCCAGGTAGGATTGTAAGAAGTGAGGGCAAGCCAGGTCAGGACCTATTGTGTGGGTTGAGCTGGAAACGCTGGCCAGTGGGGCTTTTAGCAGATACTGAAAAATTCCCCTTGTGAGGTACAAGAGCGCAGCAGGCAGACTTCTGAGCACTCTTGACAAGCATTAAGTATCACAGAAGAGCTACAGAAAAGCAAAGAGTCACATGGACATAAACCAGGTACACCTCTTCAGAGATCTGCAAGAACAAGTGCTGGAGACTTGCTACTACTGCTGTTATTCACTATAGAAGTTGGCTTCAGAGTGATAGTGAGTTTCTGAACAACAGGACCCGACTGTTGTGATCCACAGGACTGTCACTGACTCACAGGAAGGTCGATTACCAGGACTTCCTTCCTAGTCTGACTTAAGTCTAGAAGCTCTGCTGAAACTTTCTCAGTTCCACACCAACACACAAACCTCCAAGGACAGACAGCTGGTGGCTCCACGTGAAGGGCATTGGCTGGGAGTGAGCCTAAGTCTCCAGGCAGAAGATGGGAATTCTGAACAACTAAAGACCTGGTAAGATTCGATCTATCTCAGAAGATGTCATTGTGAACAGAGACTCCTCTCTCAGTTACCTGATTTTACATAAACTTCTTATAATGTGTTGAGACAGATGAACAATGTGCTCATAGACAGTAGCAGTTCCCTGAAATTAGGCTTCTACAAACTCAAGAGAAAGGTATAAAACAAAAATCTAGTTATAAAGAAATAAACTATCTTCTTATTTAGCTGACATAGTTAAGCGGGATCTGAAATCAGGTATGTGATTAGGTGAATACCCTTGTTCTATTTTTGGAATTGCCTATGTTAGTAGTTCTCAAATTTAGCTGATGCTCAGAATCACCTGAGAAGGTGAGTGAGTGAGTCAGTACACGTGGAGAGTCTGATGATGGATCAAGTTTGAGAACCTTTTCTTAATACTGCATCATCAGAAACACAATAACACAAAACAAGAGACACGGGCACAGGACACGTGACAAAGGATCCAGTGAATGAACGTAACCTGGAAATCAAAAGGCATCTGGGTCAAGAAAGGCAGGCACAGGAGATGCAATCAGTTCTGGAAAAAAGGCTGTGTGAATCACCACTCAAAAAAACTTGTAAGAGATCTTCTACGTCAGCCCACACATACAGGATCCAGGAAATTAGCCTCTCAGATAAATAAATAGGCTAGCAGCTCTCAAATATCTGTGAAAAAGAAAATAACTGCTACATGCTAGGTCTAAATTACAGGAAAATAGACCATAAACCTTTCTCTCTCTCTCTCTTTCTCTGTCATTCTGTCTCTGTGTGTATGTGTGTGTGAGAGAGATAGTAAATATACACAGCAAAATATACATGGGGTCAATAATTCAGCGACACTGGTATCATTCATCCCCACTGAGTTAGCATTCTCATTATTTCTTAAGATGTTGAACCCACTACTAATGAAAGGATGTGCGATAAACAATATAATTTTATGAGAATTGCAATCAAAGTCATGAAATAAAATGTGGACAAACTGTTGAACAGACTAATTTGTTGCTTTTCACCCAAAACATGTATTCATTTTTTAATGATCTGCTTGTTAAACCTTCACTCAATTCACTAAATGTATTAAAAAAACAACACCACCTACCTATCTATCTATCTATGGGCCAACTGATATTCGATGAGGAAATAATAACTATCAAATGGGGAAATGACAATCTTTTCAACAAATGGTGCTAGCAAAACTAGACTGCTACCGAAACAGAAACTACATCTAACACAATGCACAAAAATCAACTCAAGGTGGATCAGAGACCTGGGATTAAAGCCCTAAACCATACAAGTCATAAGAGACAAACTGGGATCAAGCTTAGAAGGCTTAGCCTATGGTATAATGAGACTGCCAAATACAGCAAGAAATGCACAATCTGGAGAGGAAAAAAATTGATGAATGGGTCTTTCTAAAGATTAAATTTCTGTCCTCATCAAAAACTTTTCCCAACAGGATGAAAGGAAAGCCTTCTGACTGGGAACAAACATTATTTGGGAATATCATCTCAGACAATGATCTCATAACAAAAGTTTACAAAATACTTGTGGGCCTCCAGAACAAAAAGACTGATAAGCCAATGACAAAACAGGCAAAAGACATGGAAAGACTTTTCAGAGAGGAAGACACTGAGGTGGCCAACCGGTACATGAAAACATATTCAAAATCACTGGCAATAAGAGAGATGCAAATCAAAATCACAATGAGACACCATCTCGCCCCAGTAGCACTGGCATATAGTAGGAAAGCAAGCAATAAATGTTAGAGAGGTTGTGGAGAGGGGAGAACTCTCATACACTGTTGGTGAGATTGTAAAATGGTACAACCAGTCTGGAAGACAGTTTGGCGTTTCTTCAAAAAGTTGAACGCAGAAACTCCATATGACCCAGCTATTCCACTAGTAGGAATATACCCCAAGGAAATGAAAATTGAGACAAAAACAGAGGTTTATACACCAATGTTCATATCAACGTTATTCACCATTGCAAGGACATGAAAGCAGTCCAAATGTGCAAGCCAAATGGACTGAGAAATTGTGGTACATTCACACAATGGAATAGTACGTAACAAGCCAGAGCAACCAATTTTGAAAAATACTATGTAACATGGGAGAGGCTGGAGAGCATTATGCTGAATAACAGAGTCATAAGGTCAAATAGTGAATAAGGCCATTGTTGTAAAAACAGAAGGATAACTGGTAAAACACGTATGGGAACTCAGGGGTGGTGGAGGGGTGAGAATAGGCAAGGGGGAAACCACAAGGCTGCACAGTTTGGTGGGTGGAGGCAAAGGGGCAAGGAACAGGGGAAGATCCAGGCAAAACGACAAGATAATGATGCGCAAGGTCCGAAGGTGATTAATTTTATGAAACATGAGGCATGAGAGTAATTGTATGAAACACAGTGTGAATGAAGAAGAGTGTAAAACACAATGTATACTGAACTTTGTAAGCAAACTAATTAAAAAAAAAATCACAAGAAACCTTGACCCTCAAGGCAAACATTCTTTACTAATTGAGCTGAATTTTGTTAATTGAAAGATTATGTCAGAGAATAATTTGGGTTCAAGGTTTCAAGATATCTTAAGGCAATAATGTCAGAGGTTTCACTAGTCTTCATGGATCCATGACGTCTGGATTCTATAAGAATTTTTAAGTTATGTTCACAATGTCCCCTGTTTAGTCAGGAGTCACTTATTTAATAATTGGCCAGAACTTTTAGTAATAGTTGTTGTTAGCTGCCACTGTGTGACGTACGACTCATCCTCACCATCTCTGGCACACTTGAACCCACTGCTGCTGTCCCTGTGTCAATCCACTGATAATAACAGTAGCCAGAACAATTTAGTTCTTCTGGTCTCCCAAAGGCAATCAGAACCACAGTCCAGTCGCTCAGACTCCAATCCTGGATTTCCTCACACTACTGCTCCAGGCAAATGGAGATCAACTGTTCTATTTTTAATCATAAGGTTTACCTTTTAAGCAAACAAAACAGATCAAGAAAACCATCAAATAAAGATACCAAATATTTTCATTTTTTGGTGTTCCAAATGGGAATGTTATGACATCAAGAAAAAGACTTTTGTCTCCAATGAACAAAACAATCCATTCAAAATTAGTATTGTAATACTTACAGTATTGCAAATACACAGAATTGCAAACATCTTGTCTATTAGTCTTTTTCCACTTATCAAAAAAAGGATAAGGGGGTAGGGGTGGGGGTGGGGGATGCGTGGGTGGGATTGTGTACCAACGAAGAAGTTTTTCTTTTGCTTTTCAAGGAGAGGAACGAACGGGGGGGGGGGGGGAAGGGAGAAAAGTGCAACAATGAATGAATGGAATTCCAAAATCTCTGTAGACGTTCACTGAAATTAAAAAAAAAAAGAACATATCATTTCAAAACATTTATAAAATATTTAATGAGGCTAGAAAATAACAAATAAAGATTCATGTTAACAAAAAAAAGGATAAGGGAATGTATCATCTTAGAGAATGAGAAACTGAAAGGTTAATTTCTTTTAATCGAATTTCTATTTTGTTATTTTTTTTAATCAAGGGAAAAATGCCTTCTAAATTTCACTTTCTCATATACTTTATTCAAGGTACTTAAAGAGACTCTTCTTTCTGTCTCAATTTAACAGTTTAAAAATCTTTGCTGTTGACCTCCCAGTCAACATTTAGTACCCTAAATGTGCTTCCCAGAATTCTCTCATATGCCAACATCCGAACCAAGCATCTCAACCAATCACAGAGGCTATGGTGATTTCTAGAACTTGACCAGCACTGCATTCACCTAACAGATAGACAAGGATGTACACATTCTTACAGAGGAGAGTAAAATAAGGAGGAAGAGTGGCTGGTTCACAAGAAAGAAGGGAAGGTTTAATCAGATAAACAACAGCTGCTTTAACTGAGACTTGCAGAGAACACACTGCAGGAACATTTTAAATCTGATGTGATCGTTGGGCAGCCAGAACTGCCCTTTCTGTTGATATGTGATGCCAATAAACTAATCTAGACTTTTACTGACATAGAATATGATTAATTATTAAGCAAAGCCTGCTTCACGCCATCATAACACTATCTAGTGACTTGTATAATATTTACTATTCAGAATTATCTTGGTCAGAAAATCTCCAATACACTATAAATATAAAAACACAAAGAACAAAGGATTGGACTAGTGGTTGTAATTTTTACCAGATCATTGTCATACACTCACATTTTCTTCTGGCATCAGAAAGCTGGACAATGACAAGGAATGACACAAGAAGAATTGATGCCTTTGAGCTGTGGTACTGGAAAAGAGTACTGAATATACCATGGGCTGCTAGGAGAACAGACAGGTTCATCCTAGAGAGGGTGAAACCATGCTGCTCCTTGGAGGCAAGGATTCTGAAGTTTTGTCTGACATACTTAGAATATGTTGCAAGGCAGGACGAGTCTTTGGAGAGGGAGGTCATGCTTGGGAGGGTGGAGGGGAAACGCAAAAAAGGAAGACCCTCAATGAAATGGATTGATTCAGTGATTGGGGTAATGGGGGTAAGGTGTGTCAGACACAATAAGATTGGCACAAGATAGAGCAGGGTTTAAGGCTATTGTACATAGGGTCGCTATGAGTCACAGGAGACTCAACAGGACATAACAACAGTCAAGAGGATGTTTAAATAAAATAGGTGTTTCCCATGCCCAATAATAATGGCCTAGTAGATTCTATATTTGAACAGACTTAGGCCTATTCTTCAATACGATTTAAGAGTTCTATTTCTAGGTCACATGAGATCTCAAAACAAATATCATCACTATGTCTTCTATTCCCTACTACTCTATTATCTCATTTTGATTTTCACTTCTCCCTTTCCTTAATAAAATGGTTTCATAAGAATGAGATGCCTAAATTATGAAAAGGAGCCCTTCTGGCACAATGATGAGTGCTCACTCGGCTGCTAATTGAAGCCAGCCGTTTGAACTCACTAATCGCTCAGTAAGAGAAAGGTTAGCAGTCTGCCTGAAAAAGATTACCATCTTGTAAGCCTATGAGTGCGTTCTGGTGGCCTAGTAGATGAGTAGTTGTGCTGCCAACCCAAAGGCAGGTGGTTCTCTTTCAGCAGCTGCTCCTTGAAAGAAATATAGGGGATTTACAGCTCCTTTTAACGAGCGGAAAGGTCAATTATGAGTTGGTGTTGACTCAATGACACATAGGTTAATAAATCTATGGAGCTGCCTCTAGGGATGCTGTCATTTGAACTGACTTAATGAGAAAGAGTAGTCATATGTGCATGTGGTTTTGTTATAAAAAGATAATAACATACACTCATAATCCAGCAGACCAATTCAAACCACATTTCTATTTGACTTACATTCTATGACATAAGTTTCTATGAAGATGGCACCAAAAGTAAATAAGAAAGAAAGTCCCTTCCTCTTCCAAAACTAAAGTCAAAGCAAAGACATGAAAAGATAAGAAGGCAGTCCTGCAGGGCAGCAATAGCCACAACAAAAGCAAATATCCTCTAATTTTTGGTGGCTTAAGACACTAAGACTCCAAAAGCAGCTCAAATATCCCCGGAAGAGTTCCTTTGTAGTAACAAGTTTGACCACTGTGCCATCATCAAGTTTCCTCTGACAACTGAGTAAGCCATGAAGAAGACAGAAGATAACGCACTTGTATTAGTTATGGATGTCAAGGCTAACAGGCACCAGATCAAACAAGCTGTGAAGAAGCTCTATAACACTGATGTGGCCATGGTCAATAACCTGGCCAGGCCTGATGAAGAGAAGAAGGCCTGTGTTCAACTTGTTCCTGACTGTGATGCTCTGGATGTGGCCAACAAAATTGGGATCAGCTACAGTGATACTTTGGGCATGTGGCCAGAAGGGTCCAGTCCTTGGAGAAGGACATCATGCTTGAGGGGTGGAGAGACAGTGAAGGAGAGGACGACCCTGGATGGAATGAATTAACACAGTAACTGGTGCAACAGGATTAGATGTGTCAGAGTCAGTGAAATTAACACAGGTTAGGGCAGAGTTCAGAGCTATTGTACATAAGGCCACTATGAGTTTTAGGTGACTCAATAGCACATAGTAACAACAACTCAGGATGTCCAACGTGCCCAAGCCCATGGTTATAATCACTATGTCAATTCATCGTGTTGAGTCTTCCTCTCTTTCTCTAATCCTCCAATCTTCCAAGCATGATGTCATTTTCCAAAGACTGGTCCTTCCTGATATCATGACCCAAATATGTGAGACCAAATTTCACTACACTTCCCTCTAAGGATCACCCTGGTTACACCCTGGTTGCTACCATGGATGCTGACTGGATCCAAGTGGAATGAAATCGATGACAGCTTCAATCTTTTTCCGTCTATCATCATGTTGCATACTGATCCAATAGTGAGGGTTTTTGTTTTCTTATTGTTGAGATAGAATCAATACTGAAGAATATAGTCTTCAATAGTTTATTACTTTTATGATAACAAAGTGTCTTCCCAGCCAATCAATACCAATCCAGATCTCTATTATGTCTCTTGTATCATCTCAGTAGTCTATACTTGGAAAGCTAATGATGTTACAGGGGAATTTAAGAATCTTAAAGATAAATAAAGGTTCAAATCACCAAGAGGAGTTAAGGTCATTGCCAGGCAGCAAAGAATCTGAAGATGAACCCCAATCACTGCCCTCAGGCAACCTGAATGAAATATTCCAGAAACTGTGACAAGTAACTCTGAAAGTAGAAAAGCTTACTAAAAACTATATCGGCTACATTACAACAAGATAAAAGGTAAACAATCCAATTGCAAAATGGGCATAGGATATAAACAGACACTTCACCAAAGAAGACATTCAGATGGCGAACAAACACATGATGAAGTATTCAAAATCTCCAGCTCTAAGAGAGATGCAAATCAAAACAACTATGAGATACCATCTCACCCCAGTAAAACTATATAGACTAAAGTGCTCACATAGGCTGACTGGACTTATTTCTCTGTTAAAAGAAGTGACCAAGGAGTTGGTAAGTAGTTCAAAGACACTATAAACCTATTTACAATCTAAACTCTATTACAGCACCATGACTATAATATACAGATGCTCAACATTTATTTGCTAAATTAATTGAGAAATGGCTGAAACACAGAAAAATGAGGCAAGGCTAAGGGGCCAGACCCAATCATATTCCTCTCTCTTGTTGTTGTTGTGTACCACTGAGGCAGAACTGACCCACAGCTGACCCTGTAGTGGTGTTCTTCGTTCTCTCATAGAGCAGCTGATGGATTTGAACTGTGTGTCTTTGGTTTGGGAGCATAATTCCTTACCACTAAGCCACCAGAGATCCCTATGTATGTTCCTCCCAACCTGTCCCAAAGGATTGCAAAACACTCTTATTTATTCTCCCATCAAAGCAATCTTTTATTGAGGGTTCAAGAAAGCATTGAGCAAAATACAATACCCATTTTAAATATTATCACAGATTTAAGATAACTTTCAGTGTGGCAGAAAAAGTAAACACAGGAAGCAGGACATGAGGGTCCCATGGACAATTCACATAGAATATTAAAAGTCTTTAGAAATAAAGGTGCAAATCAGGGGGAAAGCATAATAGAACAGAAGATTCCTGACATAAGCACTGGAATAAGCTTCTAACAGGAAAAAAATAAGTTCTCCTAGAAGAGAGGAAAGCTATAAAGCCCAAGCAGCCGATTCCTCGAAGTAAAATCGTATTCATCGTTAATTTAACAATATTCTCCTCCTCTGTTTTTTTGAGTGAAGATTTATAAATTACATTTGTCAATCATTAGTAGCAAGTATCTGTTAGAAGTGCCAGTGATTTAACTGCAAACTAAATAGAAAATATTCCTTTTAAGAAATTAAGGAAGAGCTGCACATGTGTTTGCAGAATGCTGGTAGTCCATCTGGTGATGTTCCTTTGCTAAGGAAGAGAACATGCAAAGATCAATGCAGAAACAGTAGGCCCCAGTGGTGGTATTTGTTTGCTGAGGAACCAACAAAATCCAGACTAAGCCATTCTGGGGCTTAATTTTATTGACAGTGGGAAGTCATAACAGGTTTCTCAACTGGAGAGTGTCTTAATCAAAGTGGTGCTTTGAGACAATTAAGTGGGTGGTAAAGCCAAAGGCTGGGTGTGGTTTGGAAGTAGGAAGAACAATTAGGCAGCTATTGCATCCTAGCTGGGATGGATCCAGGGAGGATCCAGAACAAGTATCTCTTCCTCTGAGATGCCGCCTCTGGTTTGGGATCAGGTATCTCAGTAAGGTGTTCTTAAAATCTATCAGGCAGGACTTACTGCAGATGCCTGGTTCTTACTTTTCCCACATTAAGAGGACAGATCCTGGGCCTCATTATCTTTATAATCCCAATGTCTCGGTGAGTTCCTGGCACATGGCAGAAGATAGTTGTGACAAAAGTAGCCAAGATAAAATGCCAACTCAGAGTCAACTATAAAGAACAAAGGTGACAAAAACATCACAGCAGAATAAAACTTAGAAGCAAATGATTTAGGAGGAGAAATGGCAAAGAGCAGCACCTCAGAGAACAGTAAAGCACACAGAGGAGCACAGGGCAAAAACAAAGACACAGCAGTCAAGAAAACTACAGAAAGAGGCCTTGTGATAGACTCTCCATTTATTAGGTGAAGGAAAGAAACGATGGGGAGAAAATAGTGAAAAACTGCATTGTTGTGGTTAGGTGCCACTGAGCCAACTCTGACTTAACGGGACCTATGAACAACAGATCAAAACCTTCCCATATCCTGTGCCAGCTTCCCAGTCTCCATCATGCTCAAGCCTGCTGTTGCAGTCACAGTGTCAATCATCTTGTTAAAGGCCTTCTATTCTTTTTGTGACTTTCTACGTTTCCCAGAATGATAGCTTTTTCCAAGGACTGGCCTTTTCTGACAACTCGTCCTAAGTACCTGAGACAAAGCTTCACCATCCTTGCCTCTAAGGACCACCTGGCTGTACTTCCCCTAGGACAGGTCTGTTTGTTCTCTGGATAGTCCATGAGACAGCCAATACTCTTCACCAACATCACAATTCAAGGCATCAATTCGTCTTTAATCTTCATTACTCACTGTCCAACTTTCAAATGCATATGAAACAAGAAAAAATACCATGGCTTGAGCCAAATGCACCTTAGTCTGTAACCTCACAGATATCATTGCTCTTTAGCACGTTAAAGAAGTTCATTCCAGCACGGCTGCCCGATGCAGTATGTGCTCTCATTACTTTTTTAAATTTCATATTGGTTTGCATAAAAAATTCATATAGTTTTTGTTTCACAAATCCCTTCATTCACATTGTTTCATACTATCATCCCCATTCATTGTGTTGTATCACCCTTGATCTATGTCCACCAGTGATTCTCAACTGTTGCTTCCAGAGATGTTGACTGTGGATCCAAATAAAATTAAATTACTGATAATTGCACTCTTTTCTACATTTATGATGATACTGCATATTGGTCCAGTTGTGAGGATTTCTGTTTTCTTGATGTTGAAGTGTAATCAATACGTCAAAGAAGCAACACAATTACGAACTGCCATACACAGATATTTCAAATCTGAAAAGCCATGGCCCAAGAAAGGCTCTGGAGCAGAGCAACTTCCACAACTCAGCGTGGTTTGGAATCGAGCACTGCCTCTTTCTCCTGTGATGCAAAAGAGTCTCCAGCTTCTCCATCTAACCCTATGAGATCAAATAGTAGCAAATTCCATATCCAGGTCAAGAAAGGAGCATCAGGATAGATACTGAAGGCTGCACTACAAACCTGTAGGCAGGTAAAGGCACTTTAAATGTGTCCACTTGGGAACCTATAATGTAGAATAACTCTTGAGATGGACATTTAACAATACACCAAATACAACTCGGGTATAACCTGACTTAGCTGAACTCTTCTTTCCTTTATCCTCTATGGTCTCAGACTAAAAGAAAGAAATATACAGGGGGTGGGGGGCGGATGAAAGATGTGGGGAGTGAAACATTCCAATACTGATGACCCCAAGGGCCTCTTCAATGCCCATGGGGAAACAGGTTCTACAAGGAGGCGGGTGGAATCACCACAACAAAACAGAAAAGCAAAGGCAGCACTAGCAAGTAAGGAAGTTTACTGAAGTGAGGGACACTCCAGCTTGAAGTAGGTTTGCTCACAAGTGTGTCACACAGACCACATTTGAGTTGGTCCAGCTTTCCTCTCTCTTGGGTTCAGTTAGATAAGTAGTGATAAGTAGAGTCTCATTGGCTGATTTTGTTGAAACCTATGACATGCTAAGGCTATGACTCTATTGTTTTTCTAAAGAAACTGCTGGCACTCTAGGATTAGACTTGGACTCAACTGTTTTCTTAACTTACATCCTTGTGCTAATTACCCTGAATATTTCCACTTCAGAACTTCCTCACCTTTGTTCTGTATTATAATGACCAGAAAATGGTAATTCTTCTTATTCTTGTCCCTAATGGGTGTTAAAAGATGGAGGAAGGGAGTGTGTGTATAAATTAAATTCCCAGCCCTCAAACTTAGCTCAATGAGGATACACTCAAAAATACTCTAGGAAAAGGGACACATTTTATCAGAGCAAACAGGTGGTTGCACCTGAACAAAGGTACACAAGGTCAGGCAGGCGAAGCAAGACAATTTTACAAATTTACAAAAAAAATCCCAAACACAAAAGCATCAAATCCATCACCATCAGCCAATCCTAACTCTTGGGTGACCCTATAAAGTTTTCAAGATTGTAAATCTTTAAGGAAGTAAATTACCACATCTTTCTTCCACGGAGCAGCTGGTTACTACTTTTTCAGTTAACAATCAGGTGCTTAATCATTGTGCCACCAAGGCCCTTATTTCACAAGAAGGCAATATTATATAATGTCAGAAAGGAGCAAGGAAAGGCTGCATGGTTCAAAAATTGGAAAAGGAGTGTGTCATGGATGCATCTTGATTCCATATCTTTTCATTCTGCATGCAGAACAAATCATTCAGGAAACAGGGCTTTATGAGGAGGAATGTGGCATCAGGACTGGAGGAATATTCATCAACAACCTGTGCTATGCAGTTGACACAACTTTACTTGCTGAAATTGAGGAGGACCTGAAGCATTTGATGCAGAAGGTCAAGGAGCATAGTCTGGAATATGGGTTGAAGCTCAACATCAAGAATACAAAGATTCTCGCCACTGGGACAATTGTGATAGATGGAGTAGAGAATGAGGTTGTTAACAATTGCAGCTTGCTCAGTTCCACAATCAACACTCTTAGCACCAGCAGTCAGGAAATCAAAAGATAAATTGCATTAGGAAAATCTGCTATCAGGGACCTCTCCAGAGTACTAAAGAGCAATCAATCTAGAGATCAGGGTGCACCTGATCCAGGCCACTATCTTTACAATTACTTACCATGCATCAGAGAGCTGGACAGTGACCCAGGATGATAGCAGAATTGATGTATTTGAGTTGTGGTGCTGGAGAAGAGTTTTGAATATACCATGGACTGTCAAGAAAACTTAAGAGGCCTGTCCTGGAGAGGGTAAAACAAAGCCGCTCCTTGAAGGCAAGGATTTTGAGACTCCATCTCACATACTCTGAGCATGCAGCCAGGAGAGACCAGTCTTTGGAGAAGAATATCATGCTTGGAAGGGTAGGTGGACAGCTCAGGAGAGGAAACCCTTGGATGAGACGGATTGACACAATAATTGGGGTAATGGGAGTAGGTGTGTCAGACATACTGAGATTGGTTCAGGATAGAGCAGGGTTCAGAGTTGTTATGCATAGGGTCGCTATGAGTCGTAGTTTTACTTGACAGCACATAAAAACAAGATAGCTATAATATGTATTTTTATAAATATATATGCATATTTGTATGTGTGTATGTTGTGGGTGTTAGGTGCTGCTGGATCAAGTATGACTACTCAGGTTGTTGTTGTTAAGTGCCATTGAGTCACAGATGACTCAAAGTGACCCTATGAATGAAAGACCTGAGCACATACAACTCTCATTGTTTCTCTAAGTTCGTAGAGTTTCTGGAGGCAAGCTGTTTCGGAAGTGGACGCCACTCCTGCTTCCAAGCTTGTTTTAACCAGGAAGCTCCACCAAATACTGTCTACCTTGGGTAACCATTATCGTATTTGACACATCAGTGTCAAAGTGCTTAATATCATAGCAACCACGAGTTACCTCTGTACAGCAAATGGATACACCAGTGCTATACCACTTAGAAGAATATTTTACCAAAAACAAAACCAGGCCTTAGGGCCTCAGATTAAAATCACTCACATTTGGCTTAGCAGCATAGCTTTCTATCCATTAAGCCAACAGAACTCTCTCTCTGACTCACAGCAATTCTATGAACAACAGATCTAAGCCTTGCCCTATCTACGCCATCCCCACAATACGAGACATGCTTGAGCCCATTGCTACAGTCACTGTGTCAATCCCTTGAGTTGAAGATCTTCTTTTCTTCTCTGACCTACCACTTCTCTCAGCATGATGTCATTTCATTTGCTCATTAGCAACCTGTAAACACTCAACCTGAATCCTGTCCTATCCTGAACTAACCTCAAAATCTCTGATACAGTAGAGCCCATTGCTGAAGTCACTGTTTCGATTCACCTCATTGGCGGTCTTCCTCTCCTTCTCTGACCCTCCATCTTTCCAAGTATGTTGTCCCTTTCCAATGAATAGCCTCGCCTGGTTACTTGTCTAAAGGATGAGAGACAAAGCTTTGCAATCTTTGCCTCCAAGGAGCATTCTTTTTCCATAACACAGATGTTTGTTCTTTGGCAGTCCATTGGACATACAGTACTCTTCTCCAGCACCACATAAATATACAAATATGCTTCATTATATAGGGATATATCTTTTATTTCACATTCAAAATTCATTTCCATAGAATCAATTCTGACTTGGAGTGATCCTACAGAATAGAATAAAACTTCTTTGGTGGCATTGTCCGCCAGAAGAGATTGCACTGCTAGCCCAAAGGCTGTGTGCTCCTCTGCTTCTCCAAATGCACCAATGGCTGTAGGAGACAGATGGCCAATCTCGTTCTGTGTGATTCACAGTTTCCAAGACTTCTAGAGAGTCAGCTATGAATTGGTTCTGACTCAAAAGCACTGAATGAGTGAGGGGCATTTTTTCCAAAGTTGTGAATCTTGAAGGAAGAAGACTCCTCTCTCACCTTTCTCCCACAGGGAAGCTGGTACGTCCCAATCACCAACCTTTCAGCTAACAGTCTTGCACTTAATACATGTTCATTTCCCACTCACAGGTTAGAACTATAGCACTGGAATCTCACATTGAAGGGCAAGGGAATGGCCCACGTCATTAAATGCTTTTTCACACATATGGCTTATTCTAAGTATACTACTTAGATGTAGTGTAGGATTATCTAGGTTTCCGCTTAAAGAATTTTTATGAAGAACTCCTATTACAAGCATTGTTCCTTCCCAAAGTGGTAACAGGCCCGCTATGATTATGTGTTATTACCTAGCCAAACCAACGCTAGTTAAATAAATCTGCATCCTACAGCACATTATTTGTAACTGGAGCTGTATACTCTGTTTATTTCTACTTGTTCAACAAGTCAGTGTTTCATACCTGGCATTCCATCTGTCAAGCTGGACAAACATCCCTGCCACCGTGGTGGTTAAATACTTTGTTTCTCACCCATGCTTGTGCCTTTATATTTGATGGTTACCACATTATTTTATTTGTGAGCATGTATTACTTACCTCACTGCAAAAACTGTAAAGTCCTGTGGGTTAGGGCAAGGAGCTGTCCTATGCAAATCTTGCGCTGATCTGTGGAGGTGAAGAAAGGAATAAATATCTGTGTTATTACTCAATTAACAAATTCAGGAGTGTATCAATGAGCTTGTGCCAGTCAGAGATCATGAAGATAGAGCAGGATAGGGCAGCGTCGCTCACGGGGTCACTGTGAGTCGTAGTCGGCTCAAAGGCACCTAACAAGAAGGAATCTGAGCTAATGAGCACATTTTGCTGCACTGGCTCTCAACATGGTCCATCTTCTGAATTTGCTAAACTGCAACCATTTAAGGTGAAAACATACATTAAGAAAGACACATTTACCTGGGAAAAGCTCAAATGACAAGGTCAACCTCTGCTTAGAGGTTTCATTGTTCAATTGTATTCTGCAATTATTTGGTGGCATCAGTGATAACTGGCTTAGGTTGGGAAGGTTGGAATTCAAACCCAAATAAGACTTGGTGATTTGCTTCCATAAAAATTACAATCAAAAGCCATGAAACCCACCCATATGAGACCATTCAATTATGAGCTGAGGCAACATTATAACAATCATATTCTGTTTACCCTCCTCTCTCTCTCTGTGTGTGTGTGTGTGTGTGTGTGTGTAAACAAACTCTGGCCAATTTTATTGAAGAAAAACACGACATGATTCCTTTTGCACCAGTGTGTTCTGGCATGCTTCTAATGATAACAGAATCACCTGCATCAATGATAGCCAATGTGCACACTCTGGAGTATTTTCCCCACACTGTGTGCCCAGTTCAATATTATTGCCACTGTAGCGATGGACACCAGTTTGGGTCAACATGGAATAGATTTCGATTTCTGATTTCCTCAAGGCTGGGCAGTTGTTGCTGCAGATGACCAACTTGGCATTGCCTTCCTGATCATCTTTGAGATCTGCTTGTACCCCACCTTGTATTTCCCACTTTTCACAACAAGCTGAAGCCTAGAGTTGATCAACTCCAAGGAATTTTTTGTTTTTTTCATGGCTACCGTCTTCTTGCCTTAGGTGGAGGCTGACCCTCCAACAGCTGCTGACAAAATGGCCAGGGAGGGATCCAGACGCTTGAGGGACCCAACTTGCTCTTCTCAAAATATTTTCCTTAATAGGATTTGAGTCTTAAAAAACTCAAGGAATGTGTTTTAATTAAATGCCAGCTGTACTTTAAGAAAAAACAATCCACTTTAGGAATAAGAATAGTTGTACTTTGATCATTTAAATTATGATCATTTACCCAATCTCTTAAAAAATGTTATATTGATTTGCTTACAAACTTTGTATATATTGTGTTTTACATTATTCTTTTTTAAATTTCTTTTTTAAATTAATTTTAATGAAATTTACAAAGACTTTGGATTTCCATTCATTCGCTGTTGCACTTTTCTCCCTGTCTCCCTCAACCCCCACCCCAGTTCGCTCTTCTCTTTGAAAAGTAAAATTCTCCAGCAGGGTAAAAAGGGAAGCCACGGACTGGAAAAAAAATATTTTGTAATGGCATGTCAGATAAGGGACTAATATCTAGAATTTATAAAATACCTGAGCACCACAACAAGATAAAGGTAAACAACCCTATTTAAAAATGGGCACAGGATATGAACAGACACTTCACCAAAGAAGACATTCAGATGGCTAACACACACATGAAGAATGTTCAAAATCCCTAGCTCTAAGAGAGATGCAAATAAAAATAACTAGGAAATATCATCTCACCCCAGTCAGAATAGCAAAATTTAACAGAACAGCAAGCAACAAATACTGGCAAGATTGTAGAGAAATTGGAACCCTTATTCACTATTGGTGGGAGCGTAAAATGGTGCAACCACTATGGAAGGCTGTATGGTGCTTTTTCAAAAAGTTGCAAATAGAAATACCATTTGACCCAGCAATTCAACTACTGGGAATATACCCTAAAGAAATCAAAACCGCTACCCAAGCAGATATAGGCACACCCATGTTTATTGTGGCTTTGTTCACAATAGCAAAGAGTCAGAAACAACCTAACTGCCCATCAACAAATGAATGGATAGAGAAGCTGTGGTTTTACACTATTCTTTATTCACATTGTGCTTCATACAGATTCCCATGCATTGTATTTTTTTTTTTTAATTAATCACCATTGGACTATGCCCATCACTACACTGTCTTTTAAGGTCCCCACCAGATCTTTCCCACTTTCTTCTCTCCCTTGCTCCACTCACCAAATTGTGCAACTTGTGGTTTCAACCCTACCATTCTCACCCTCTCCTCCATCCATTCCCCCCTTGGAATCCCATACACGTTTTACTAGTTATCCTTCTATTTTTTACAATAATGGTCTTACGCAGTATTATGAGACTGAGTTAGTTCACTCAGCATAATGCTTTCCAGCCTCTACTCCCACATTGCATACTATTTTTTGAAATCATTGCTCCTAAGTGCTGCATAGTATTCCATTGGGTGAAGGTATCACACTTTCTCAACCCTTTCTGTTGTGGTTGGACATTTGGGCTGTTTCCATGTTCTTGTGTTGGTGAAAAACACTGCTATGAACTTTGGTGTACAAATCTCCATTTGTGTCTTAGTTCTAATTTCCTTGGGATATATTCCTAGCAGCAGAATATCAGGGTCATGCAGAGTCTATGTTCAACTTTCTTCAGGAAACTCTAAATTGCCTTCCAGAGTGTACTATTTTATAATCCCACCAACAGCGTATAAGAGTTCCCACCTCTCCACATCCCCTCCAACATTTACTGCTAAACTTTGCCACTGCTACTGGGGTGAGATAGCATCTTATTGTGATTTTGATTTGCATCTCTTTCATTGCTAATGATTCTGAACATTTCGTCATGTGTCTGTTGGCCATATAAATGTCTTCCTCTATGAAAAGTCTTTCCATGTCTTCTGTAAACTTTTGTCATGAGACCCTTGACTGAAATGCTATTACCAAATGTGGGGGTTTTTCCCCCCAGTGGGGACCATTTAACCAAATCTTGATGTTTAGATGAAAGACATGAACATCAAGATCTTCTTAAAACTGTTATGGATGTTGTTGTTGTTGTTGTTGCACTGTCGAGTCAGAACAAACGCACAGCTGACCCTCCAGTGGGTTTTCAGAGGTAATAAATCACTTGAGAGGAGACTGCCCATCCTTTTTCCTCAGAGCAGCTGGTAGATTCAAACCATGTGCCTTTGGGATTGCAGCACAGCTTCTTACAACTAGGCCACCAGATCTCCCTCACTTATGGATAGAAAATATGTTTTAACTGACTTTAAAATGTATATTATATCTGAAGCCATTATGGTGTCAGGGGTTTAGAAAGTAATGTATTTAAAAATGTCCATCATTGAAAAGTCAAGCCTATCCACAATCCCTAGAGCAAAGAAAATACCCTACTTATTTGTATCAATCTAGTATCCAAATCATTGTTATTTCTTTACGTGAATAAAATTATCCAAGCTTAATAAGCAACAAAAAAATTATAAAGCCATTATGGCCTTTAGATCCTGATAAATAGTACGACTTTTCTTACTCTTTCTCTCTCACCTTACTGTAGATTAAAATGATTAATAAGTACTGATACATGTAGAACAAACAGAAATTAAAAACAGGAGTTTATGTAACTCATACAAAACTTTTTCCATCATTTGGGCTTTACTGGCCAACCCAGTTTTAACCTGGAGGTTTATATGCCAAAATACAAATGTTGTTGTTGTTGTTATGTGCCGTCGAGTCGCTTGCGACTCATAGCGACCCTATGTACAACAGCTCTAAACTCTGCTCTGTTCTGTGCCAATCGCAGTCTCCGACACTCCCATCCCAATTATCCCAATCACTGAATCAATCCACCTCATAGAGGGCCTTCCTCTCCTGCGCCGTCCCTCCACCCTCCCAAGCATGATGTCCCTCTCTAAGGACCGGTCTCTCCTCACAACATGTCCAAAGTATGTTAGACGGAGCCTCAGAATCCTTGCCTCCAAGGAGCCACCCGGTTTAACCCTTTCCAGGACAAATCTGTTTGTTTTCCTAGCAGTCCATGGTATTCTCAATACTCTTCTCCAGCACCACAGCTCAAAGGCATCAATTCTCCTTCTAGCCTCCTTGGTCACTGTTCAACTCTCTGATGCATAACAGGTGATTGCGAAGACCATGGCCTGTATCAGACGCACCTCAGTCTCCAATATTTACAATACCTCTTGAGAGAGTCAACCAGAAACACACCCTTTGTCACTGTTAATATAAATACCCTGGAAATTTGAACTGCTTTTACTTCTGGATAATAAATAAAACACTATATACCTACTGTCATTTGGAGTCTATTCTGACTGCCAGCAACCCTGTATTGGGCTTCTAAAATTGTAAATCTTTTCAGAAGGAGACGCCACATCTTTCTTCCACAGAGCAGCTAGTGGATAAGAAATACTGACCTTCTGGTTAAAAGCACAACAGATCACTATATCACGAAGAGCTCCTTAAACAGCAAACAGAAAATGTATATGGTATTGCAAAATCTGACAAACTAATAGTTGAATTTCACATAAAATATTTCATCTCCTTTTGTTTAAATGGAATATTTCTAAAATAACCAAACATAAGCCTATCATATATCTCATTTTTTAAAAGAAAATAATCCATTTTAATTATAAATCTCCACAGTAGTAAAGACTTAACAATATCATTTCAGAATAGCTTACTGCAAACATATTTATCAGCTAACAAGTTCCTCAACACCTAGCTAAAGATATAGTGCTCTGCATTACTCTTTTATCATCTGGAATTTCTTTTTGATAAAGCTTATTGCTTCAGATAACATTATATTAAAATGTAGCCATGATACTAACTTGCACCATTTAAATTACAAAGATTCTACCCTTACTTTTTTCTTTTTGCTCCTAGGATAGAGCAGGGTTCAGAGCTGTTGTACATAGGGTTGCTAGGCGTTGCAAGCAACTCGATGGCACATAACGACAACAGCCTAGGATAGAAGTAATGTTTAATGGATTGCTTGCATTCTGTCACTGGAAATTGTAAAGTTTGTACTCTTCCAAATAAATTTAGGAATATAATCCTGAATCATGCTTATTTTAGGTGTACTGTTATTAAATTTATTAAATCCTTTTTTCATTCCTTTTGATTTGGAAATGACTCACAACTGAGCCTTTACTGGGTATCTGAGGCTATAAATTACATGAGAAGAGACTGCACAACTTTTTTCCTCATAGCTACTGGTGGCTTCAAACTATCAGAGAGGCATGGCTTTTATATTAACAACATAGCTCTCTTTGGACTACATCACATAATTTGTAGCGTTCTTATTGTCATGTACCGTCTAGTCAGAACAGAAGCATAGCTGACCATCCAGTGGGTTTTCAGCAGCAGTTAATCGCACAGGAGACTGCCCATCTTTTTCCCTCCAAATGGCTGGTGGCCATGAACTGGGTGCCTTGGGGATTACAGAATAGCTTCTTGCCACTAGGCCACCAGAGCTTCCTATGAAACTTCCTGTAGAGTTCTTAGAAAATCAAATAATAACAAGAATTTACAAACAATGCACACCCATGTTTACCATGGCTTTGTTCACAATAGCAAGGAGTTGGAAAGAACCTAAGTGCCCATCAACAAATGAATGGATAGAGAAGCTATGGTATAGTCACATAATGGAATACTATGCTGCATTGGAAAACAAGGAACTCATGCAATATTATTCAAAATGGGTGACCATGGAGGACATTATGCTAAGTGAAATATCTCAGTCACAAAAGGACAAAACTGCATGGTGCCACTACTGTAAACAGGACTGACATTGGGGTTGGGGGGAGACTGAGAAAGATGGGTTCAATAATGTATACTGCATTGAAACAGATGAGGGAGAAAACTGTTTAAAAGGGAAATGTGATTAGGTAT
>NW_006399849.1:4601250-4617392 GCF_000299155.1 Elephantulus edwardii | reverse complement strand
TGCCTCATCTTTTTCCGGAAGAGTAGCTAGCAGATTCAAGACACCAACCTCTCACTTAGCAGCACAACACCTAACCATCAGGGCTCCTCTTAAGAATATAGCAACTGCCACAGAGTTGATTGCAGTCCATGAAGACTCTCGATAGGGTTTCCGAGGCTGTAAATCTTTTCCGGAGAAGACTGTCATCTTGTTCTGTAAACTATAGTTTACAGAACAGTATACTACACAGTCAGGGCTCCTTTTAACTACTTTCCATAAACTGTAAAGTGTATTCTCCAAGAACTACTACCAACCTATCCTTCCTTTGATCTTGACTCTCCCATACCCACCGCTGAGAGAACGTTTGTTAACTTAGTCTCAGGCTTAATCTAAGACAAGCCCTAGACAAAAATAAAAATGAGAAATACAAAGAGGAAAAAAATTATTTTGAAGAGAAAGGGTACAAAGTACAAGAGTTTTGCTGATATTTTGGGCAATGACGCATAAACCCTATCATCTGGTACTTTCAGTTTGCATTGGAAAGCACATGTCATGATAGGAAAAGGTTAAACTATGTTGGTAAATCACTGTCCCTACTGGCTAGCCCCTACCAGGCTGGAACAAACTTGTTAAAATTGAAACAGAAAAAAACAAGGAAAAGGTATATGATAATGACCTGGGCTTGTTCTTGAGTAGATCAGAAATCCTGGGTGGTTATAGTGGGGGTTCTGAACCATAGCATTTCTATGGGGTGTGTGACAGAGTGAGTGACTCGGTGTTCTCGCATTAGAATACACAAAACAGGTGACCTCTTTCTTTCTACATTCAAAGTATCTTCTGGAACTCTTCATTATCTTTACTTCCCGGCAGTCTCAATTTACTGGTCATTTCTTCCTTAAACCTTGGCCTTGATTTCTAGAAAACAGCACCTTTCTTGACTGGGCTCTTGCCTTTCCCACCTCGATCTCGCCATAGTTTTTGTTCAGCGGGTTCTTTCCTTCACACTCTGGGGATTTCCTGGGAATGCCTCTCTCAGGCCTTAGTACTTTTCCTTTATGTACTCTTTCTACCATCAGTACCCTGCCTTACACTACAGTAATGGCCCCAAATCTACCCTCTGAACCCCAACCTTCCACGCATGCTCCAACTGCCAATAAACATTGTAATCTGGATATTCCATTGTAACTGGAAACTAGTTTCCAAAGAAACTCATTTTGTCAAACTTCTACCTACTCTCAAATGATATTTCTCTAGATCTGTTAATGGTGTGACTTTTCTTTAACTTTAAAATATTAGCATCATGCTAGATTGTGTTCATTTATCTCTAGCCTTTGAATTATTAACAACAGCCTAACTTTTCATTCTCACTGCTGTCAACTGGGCAACCTCATGTCACACCAAAATTATTGCAATTGGGTACCTAGCAATGATAGCTAGCATAAGCGCTTACTTCCCCTAATTTTATGCTTCTTGTTGTTGTTGTTATGTGCCATCGAGTCACTTGCAACTCACAGTGACCCTATGTACAAGAGCTCTAAATGCCGCTCTATCCTGTGCCAACCTAGCCATCTCAAAAACACTCATTCCCACCACTCCATTCACAGAATCGATCCATCTCATCAAAGGTCTTCCTCTCCTGCACCGCCCCTCCACTATGCCAAACATGATGTCCCTCTCCGAAGGACCAGTCCCTCCTTGCAACATGTCCGAAATATGTCAGAAAAAGCTTTAGAATCCTTGACTCCAAGGAGCATTCCAGCTTCACCTTCTCTAGGACAAACCTGTTTGTTCTCCTAGTAGTCCATGGTATATTCAACATTATTCTCCAGCACCACAGCTTAAAAGCATCAATTCTCCTTCTAGCATCCCTAGTCACTGTCCAACTCTCTGATACATAGCACGTAATTGTGAAGACTATAGCCCAGATCAGGTGCACCTTAGTCTCCAGCCTGACGCTGTTGCTCTTCAGTACTCTTGAGAGGTCCCTCACAGCTTACTTTCCCAATGCAATTCATCTCTTGATTTCCTGGCTGCTGTTACCAAGAGTGTTGACTGTGGAGCCAAGTAAACTAAAACTGTTATCTCAACCTCTTCACCATCCATACTGATGCTGCCAATTGTGGTGAGAATCTTTGTTTTCTTGATGTTGAGCCTCAATCCATGTAGGAGGATGCAGTCCTTGATCTTCTGCAGCAAGCGCTTCAGGTCCTCCTCAGTTTCAGCAAGCAGGGTTGTGTCATCTGCAGTTTAATTAATATTTCACATATGCACTCATACACACAACACACACACACACACACACACACACACACACACACACACACAATTATCTTCCAATATAATTTTCAAGATCTTTTTTCTCCTTCAGAAGAATGACAATGACTTTATAAGGCATAAAACTGTCAAGCTCCATTACCTGGGTTCATTTTCACAACAAAATTTATTTCCCACCAAGTCCTACTCCTCTCAAGTGTTAAAAGCTCTTTGTTAGTATGCTGTTTGCCAGGTTTCCCTTTCCTTCCTCCCTCCCTACTCCAAAACTCATCAGCTGTTTATTTTTTTGCTCTTATCTATTTCTGTTATAAAAAAAAAGGGGGGGGGGAAATCGAACAAGTCAGAGGGTACCTGTTGAAAGACTAATAATATTCAAGATATCGTAGATGCAACTTTGTAAAGAAGGCAAAGCAGTTGTTGTACTGATGCTGGGAGCCATCAAGCTTTATTCCCATTCATAGCAACCCTATGAACAGATCTGAACTATATCCTGGCCTGTGCCATTCTCAAGACCTCCACTCCACTCGGGCACTCACGGGATCACTCAATCTTGTTCAAAGTCTCCCTCCCTTTTGAAGACCTTCTACCTTTCCCAGCAGTATCTAAAACTGGAAAGGTAGAATGGGCTCAATAACAAAGGTCCCTAAAGGCAAATATATTCTTTTCATTTTCCTAGCTTACATAGCTCTCAGGTCAGAACTCCAACACAATCATGAAATTACAATAGAGCCCAAGCAAATAAAACAAAATACCAACGACTCCTTTGTGACTACTATGTATGAGACTCATAGTAACAAACATTTCCTGCTGAGAACTTTGCTTCTGTGCACCTCACATGAAAGCAGTTCCGCTACTTTCATAACCAAACATTTTTAACTAAAAAGTTTAAAAGCAAGGCAGCAGCAAGGGCAGCTCAGCAACTTTCCCGACAAAGGTCGGAAAGACTTTCTATCAGTTAGCCCTAATCAACCAATGCAGGCTGGAGTCCTCACAACTGGGGAAACACTCAATTAGATTGATTCATTTTTCTTTTTCCTTCTAAATTTTCTTTATTTTATTGTTGCTATAGAGAAGATAAAAAGCAGAGCATATACCAATTCGACAGTTTCTGCTGGTACAATTTAGTGACTGCAAGGCCATTCTTGACCTTGGGTAACCATTCTCCTCCTTCTTTCCCGACACACCTGTTTGCTGAAACTGAAGAGGACCGGAAGCGCCTGCTGCAGAGTGTCAAGGACTGCAGCCTCCAATATGGATTGAGGCTCAATGTCAAGAAGACAAAGATTCTCACCACTGGACCAATTGGCAGCATCAAGATGGATGGTGAAGAGATTGAGATTGTACACAGCTTTAGTTTGCTTGGCTCCACAGTCTACAGTCTTGGCACCAGCAGCCAGGAAATTAAAAGGCACATTGCCATGGTAAAGTCTGCTGTTAGGGACCTCTCCAAAGTACTGAAGAGCAATGGTGTCTCTCTGGAGACTAAGGTGCGTCTGATACAGGCTATGGTCTTCGCAATCACTTGTTATGCATCAGAGAGTTGGACAATGACCAAGGAGGATAGAAGGAGAATTGATGCCTTTGAGCTATGGTGCTGGAGAAGAGTATTGAGAATACCATGGACTGCTAGGAGAACAAACAGATTTGTCCTGGAAAGGGTTAAACCGGGTGGCTCCTTGGAGGCAAGGATTCTGAGGCTCCATCTAACATATTTTGGACATGTTGTGAGGAGAGACCGGTCCTTGGAGAAGGACATCATGCTTGGGAGGATGGAGGGACAGCGCAGGAGAGGAAGGCCCTCTATGAGGTGGATTGATTCAGTGAATGGGATAATTGGGATGGGACTGTCAGAGACAGTGAGATTGGCACAGGACAGAGTGGAGTTCAGGGCTGTTGTACATAGGGTCGCTATGAGTGGCAAGCGACTCGACGGCACATAACAACAACAACAACATTAACATGAACTCACCACCTCCAAAGGCTTCGACCTCATTCTAAGCCACTGACATTGTCAATTAGATCCTATGTAGACAATTTCTTTTTTAAAAAAAGCACAGTGATCAAGACAAGCCATTTTTTTAAATTGTTGTTGTTATGTGCCGTCGGGTCGCTTGTGACTCATAGCGACCCTATGTACAACAGCCCTAAACTCTGCTCTGTCCTGTGCCAATTTGGTTTTAAGATAATCTCAAGCAATTTTATTTTCATTTAAAGTTGAAAGGCTTGGCTCCACAATAAACACTCTTGGTACCAGCAGCCAGGAAATTAAAAGACTAATTGCATTGGGAAAATCTGCTTTCAGAGACCTCTCCAAGGTACTGAGGAGCAACATCATCAGTCTGGAGACTAAGGTGTGCCTGATCCAGGCCATAGTCTTTGCAATTACTTGCTATGCATCAGAAAGCTGAACAATGACTAGGGATACTAGAAGAAGAATTGATTCCTTTGAGCTGTGGTGCTGGAGAAGAGGGTTGCATATACCATCGACTGCTAGGAGAACAAACAGGTTCATTCTAGAGAGAGTGAATCCTGGATGCTCTTTGGAGGCAAGGATTCTGAAGCTTTTTCTGACATATTTTGGACATGTTGCAAGGAGGGACCAGTCCTTGGAGAGGGACGTCATGCTAGAGAGGGTGGAGGGGCAGCACAGGAGAGGAAGATCATCAATAAGACGGATTTGATTCAGTGACTGGGATAATGGGAGTAGGTGTGTCAGAGACAATAAGATTGGCACAGGTTAGAGAAGGGTTTAAGGCTGTTGTACACAGGGTTGCTATGAGTTGCAAGCAACTTGACAGCATGTAACAACAAAAACAAAGTTTAAAGATTCTCTCAGAGAAATTGTTGTAGGAGATCATCCACCTCCATGGATGGCTCCAGAATGTCTAGAGTCCATGAAAATGTGAAATTCCATTCAGCACACAGAAGAAAACATCGCACCTCATTCTTCTTCTTGCTGCCTTTGAGTCAATTCCTACTCCCTCTGAGGTTAAATCTTATGAGAGGAGATCGCTCATATTTTTCCCTTGGAGCTACTGTGGATTCGAACAACCAGAGAGGCACAGCCTTTTGATCAGTATGTAACAAGCTACAAACTACACCATTAGAGTTCCTACAATACCCATTCATTGTGGCTCAGACCAAAGTAATCCATAAGGGTTTCACTGGTGGTTTTTCAAAAGTAGATCACCAGGACTTCCTTCCTTAGTCTAGAAATGCTATTAAAATATACTAGGCATCATAGCAACATGCAAGCTTCCAATGACAGTCAGGGAGCTCTGGTGGCTCAGTGGCAAGGAACTGCACTGCCAACACAAAGATGCATGGTTCGAATCCACCAGCTGCTCTGCGGAAGATAGATGGGCAGTTAACTCTTGTATGATTTACTGTCTCTGAAAACCCACTGAGGGGCTGCTATTGGTCAGTTTTGACTCTATGGCACACAACAACAATGACAGTCATGCAGAAGCTATGCATGTGATGCCCTGACTGGGAACTGAACCCACATCTCCCTCATGGAAGGTGAGAATTCCACCACTGCCTCCTAACGAGTCGCTGCTGTTTTTAGGTACCATGGAGTTGATTTTCAACTTACTGCTAGAAGCCACCTAAAATGT
The DNA here is from genome assembly GCF_000299155.1 of Elephantulus edwardii. Taxonomy (NCBI): domain Eukaryota; kingdom Metazoa; phylum Chordata; class Mammalia; order Macroscelidea; family Macroscelididae; genus Elephantulus; species Elephantulus edwardii. The sequence continues at coordinate 4,611,522 of NW_006399849.1, read as the reverse complement.
GAAATGGGTTCATTAACGCTGAAGCCGAATCCCATGTAACCATCAGCTTTCCTATCCAGCTTCAGAACTTGTCTTGGTGTATTGCTCATAAATTTAAGAGGTATTATCAGATCCTGGGAGGGGATTTGCAGAGTTTGCATGAAGATCCAGAGAGAGCTGGCCAGGCATACCACAGGAAACGCTCGAAGGCCCACTTGCAGAAAAGAGCTACAGTCTAGTTGCTGAGGCAAAGGACTAGAGCTAGCTACTACCCAGGTTATCCAAGAGAAGATCAAGAGCGCTCACTTGCTGACTGACTGAAACGCTGTGGGTCAAGCTCTGTCCTGGGTGTTTCACAGTGTCATATTTAATTTTCACGGCAACTCTTGAGAGAAGTATTTTTATCTTTCTTTCTCAAATATGGATATTGGCGCTCAGAGAAGTTGCTCCAGATCACAGTTAAAAGAAAGCATTCTAAAGCTCACCAGGAATCCAGTCCACTCAATACAGCACACTGCTTCTCAGTGTGAAAAGTGCTGAGAGAAACAAGATGGTGAGACAGACAGACGTACCAGTCACCCAGTGTTTACTAACACCGTGGCAGGCACTGTGCTGGGTATTTTAAAGGTGGGCCAGGCAACCACTTGATAACCACTGTGGTGCTGTCGAGTCGACTACAACTCACAGCAGCCCCTATAAACAAGTCACAATCTTGTCCTCTCCTGTACTATCGTCATGCTGTCTGCCATGCTTAAGCCCAATGGTGCAGCCAATGTGTCTATCCATCTTCCTGAACATTCTCTCCTCTTCGATAAACCCTCTACCTGTCCCTAGCATGATGTCTTTTTCTCAAGGACTGGTACTTCCTGATAATACACACAAATATGTGAAATGAAGTTTTATCCTCTTTTCCTCTGAGGAGCACCCTGGTTGCACTTCCCTCAAGGTAAATTTATTTGATTTTCAGGCAGTCCATGAAATATTCAGTATTTTTCACCAGCATCACCATTCAAACACATTGATTCTTCTTTGGTCTTCCTTATTCATCACCCAATTTTCAGATGCATACAAGATAACTGAAGATGCCCACTGTTGTTGATATTTGACTCATAGTGACCCTATGTACAATAGCTCTCAACCCTGCCCTATCCTGAACCGGTTTTACTGACTCTGACACACTCACCCCCACACAAAAACAAGTGCTGGGGAGGATGTGGAAAAATGAGAACATTCCCAATTTGTTGATGGGAATGTGAAATGGTTCAGCACCTTTAGAAAACATTTTGGTGGTTCCTCAAAATATAAAATGCAAATTCCAATATGACACCATTTTCCACTCAAGAGAGCTGAAAATGTGTATTTATTTCTATAGGGAAGAAAAAAAATATATATATATACTCATTGCAACATTATCCACAATAGTTGATGTCCAAATGTCCATCAACTAATGAATAGACAATGAAAAGCTGGCACATGCATAAAATGGAATCTAATTTGGCAATAAAAAGAATAAACTCATTGAAAGCATTATACTAACTGAAAGAAGGTAATGACAAATGAGACTATATTGTATGCTTTCATTTACTTGAAATGTGTAAAACAGGCAAAACCACAAAGAAAGTTGCCTGACTGGAGCACGGGAGTGACTATTTATAGGTATGGTATCTTTTGGAGGTGAACTAAAGGTTCTAAAACTGAAAGGTGTGATGGCTACCCACCTCTGTGACATACATTCTATGGGTGTTAACCCATAGAATTTCACACTTTAAATGGGTAAACTGTATGTTATTTATGTTGTGTCCCGTCAGGTTGCCTGTAACTCACAGGAACCCTATGTACAATAGCTCTGAAGCCTGCCCTATAATGAGCCAGGCTCACTGACTCTGACACATTTACCCCCACTGTCCCAGTTACTGTATCAATCCAGCTCATCCAGGGTCTTCCTCTCCTGCGCTGTCCCTCCACCCTTCCAAGCATGATGTCCTTCTCCAAGGACCAGTCCCTCCTGGCCAAATGCCCAAAGTATGTGAGACAGAGCTTCAAAATTCTAGCCTCCAAGGAGAAATTTGGTTTCACCCTCTCCAAGACAGACTTATTTACTTTCCTGGCAGTCCATGGCATGTCCAAGACTCTTCTCCAGCACCACAACTCAAAGGCATCGATTCTTCTTCTGTCATCATAAGTCACTATCCAGCTCTCTGATGCTGAGCAAGTAATTGCGAGGACCATGGCCTGGATGAGGCAGACCTTAGTCTCTAGACTGACATCGTCTCCAGTACTCTGGAGAGGTCACTGACAGCAGGTTATCCCAGTGCAATTCATCTTTTGATTTCCTGACTACTGGTGCCAGAAGTGCTGATTGTGGAGGCATGCAAGCTGTAACTGTTAACAACCTCAATCTCTTCCCCATCTATGAGGGTGTTGCCAGTTGGTACATTGGTGAGAATCTTTGTCTTTTATGTTAAACTTCAATCCATATTGAAGAGTACAGTCCTTATCTTCTGCAGCAAGTGCTTCAAGTCCTCCTCAGTTTCAGCAAGGTTGTGTCATCAGCATAACACAGTTGTTGATGAGTCTATAAATTATATCTCAGTGCCTCCAAGCATACTGCTATCAAGAAGGTTCTAAATCAGATTTCAAGAGTGGTTTCGAAACGTGGACTAGACAGAAAACACTTGCCTTTTGGAGTTCACAGACAAGTATACAGTTAAAATACTGAAGAATACATTCTACAGTAGCAATAACCTAGTGTGCTTACTTTACGAGCAAACAGGGAGGTTTTTACTCCAGACTGGGAGCCAGGGTAATAATGAGCAGAGGTCAAGGTCAGCTTCTTAGCTAAAGTCTCATCTATCCAGGCCATTCAAAGGATCAGTAGGATTTAGGCTGGTGAGACAGAGATACTATTCTGCAGCACCCCAGATGTAACCTGGAAATAGCTAATAAAAGAATTTATTAAATTCTATCTCATTATTAACAACAATTTGACCTTTAAACTTAAAATGGCTTTTAGTTCATGTTATTGAAAATCTTTCTGATTTATTATGTAGAAAAGTTTCATGAGGGAAAAATATCTAAGGAGACTTAGGGATTGAAAGTCCAGGTCCCCAAGTAGGATGATACATCAAATTTAGGGGCAAAATCCAGTAGTATCAACTACCCACCTTTGCAGGTTGAAGACTAATTAGAGTTGAAGGTGTTTCATATCTATAGATTGGGAACAAAAGACAGCCAAAGGACAGTGCCTGATTAGGATTGGGTAACACTTTAAAAAATGAGATACAATTTTTTTAAATTATATTTTATTAATTTTCATAAACATTTACAGAGATTTTGGGCTTCCACTCATTCATTGTTGCACTATTCTCTCTACCCTCCTCCCAGTTTGTTCTTGTCCAAATGCCACAGTGCTTGTCAAAGCCAGTTCTCATTAATCTTCTTTGTCAGTGTGTCCTTTGCCATTCCCTATCACTCCTCCCTGAGAGAGAGATACAATTTAAAAATCAAGCACTTTGGAATAAGCTTTACTAAGCTGTGACAGTTTTGCTAAAGTTAGAAAAGGTGGAAGAAAGCAAATGTAAACTAAAACACAGAGGTTCCATCAAGGTCAAGGTCTAGAAAACACAGTTGGAAAAGACTCAGCAGCGTTTCTCCAAGACTGCCCAAGAGAATGAGGTTCGAAATGATGGTTTAGAAAATCAGAGCTCTCTTTGAAAGGTAACCAAATTTAGTGGAGTGCATCTTCCTTGAGTTTTACTAAACAACCTTATCTGGACCTGAATCTCCTGAGCAAAATTACCTACTTGAACAGTTCCTCAATCTTTATTTACTCAAGTCTTGGCTTTGTCTCCACATATGATTGGTTTTAAATTAAGGACATTGTATTCTGGTTCATGAACCAGTTTCTTGCATGTAACTGGTCTTGCATGAACTCATCAGACCCTAAGAACCTATGTCTCCACATAAAACATTCTATATGAATGATATAAGTAGGTATCCAAACTCGTCAGCTAGCAGGCTGTCAGTGGAGACTTCACACAGATGTACAGCTCCCAAGTGGATGGAACCATCTGGAAGACCCAATCTAACTCAAATGATGATTATGAATGGGAAGCAGAAAATTCAGAGCTGGAGAATTACCCATCTTTCCTTTTTCTAAAATCCTTATGTTGTTAAAAAAAAAAATCAGAGTTTTTTTGATTGTTAACTGTAAATAAGGATTCCTAAAATCCTTTAAAAAATCACATTAATTTTTTATGAATGCATTTATATGTTAGAGGATTATAAGAAGACACTGAGGAGTATGAGAATTTAATAATAAATGTAGAATATAAAGGTATATATGAGTGGAGACCTTTAAACATACACTTGCAACTTAGTGTAATAAAATCAAGACCACTATTATACAAAAACCAGCCTACATGATTTCCTCTAACAGAAGTGATTTTTAATTGGATTAAAGAATTTTTAGCATATTTCCCTTCTAAATAGCCCACATGAAAATACTTGCCATTCTTTTAAGATTTTGTTCATTCCCTCCTATACAAGAACATAAAGTTGCATGCAATACTAGTAAAAATAAAGACTATAACTGGGGAGGGGAAAGGATATATCTAGAACACAGCTGGGGAAAAGTATAGGAGTTCTCTAAATTTAGCCATTAAATTTATAAAACTAAATAAGCATTTGCTTTTTCTTTTAGCACTGCTCAGAGTGAAATCTGAAAAACCTTAATCATTATCAGCATGTCTTTGGGCTCAGCTCCTTACCACTAGGCAACCAGAGTTTAGGCAACCAGAGTTCTTATATCTATTAGTTTTAATGTCTATGGAGCAGAGATCCTAGCTTGGGCCAAGTGCATCTTAGTCTTCAAAGTAATTTTGCCTTTTGATACTCTAAAGAGATCTTTTACAGCAGTTTTTCCCAATTCGACTTCTTTTCTTTTCAATTTTTTATATTACTCTGATTTATTTACAAAGTTTGAATGCCGTTTTCCACAAAAGATCCTTCCCACTTCCTTCACCCCTAATTTGATTCCTTGATTGCTGCCTTCATGAGGTTTGACCATTGATCCCAGGGAAATGAAATTTTTAAGAACTTGAGTTTTTTCCACCATCTATCATGATGTAGATCTGACAGGTAGGCAATTTTAATATTTCTAAGCCTGAGTTTTGTAAGCAACAGGAGGGGGATAATATCTCCCTCACCAGGGTGTTATAAGGATTAATTGCATGGCTGACTTTAAGCATTACATAGCATAAAGGTTTTACCATAACACCCTGGGATCCAAACTTCAAACAAACTTCTGGAGAGAAAGAACTAAATGTTATTCAACTGTATCTAAAAAACCCACCACACTATAAAGTCAATAGGTAAATCTTCAAGTCTAGAAAAAGAGGCCATAGTAAATTATAAGAGAATTTTGAAACAAACCCTATGCTAGTCATTACAACATATATCTTTTAGAAAAACTGATTATTTAATGTCAATCTCTATTTTATTTATTATAATCTAATACTATAAAAATAAACCAATATAAAATAAAAACAAAGTGGGGAGAAAAACCAAACATATTTTTCCTGCTCTATAATTCTGCAATGATGACCACAAAAGACTGACTTTTGAAAAAGAAATGTTTTTTTATTCTAACCTTTTGTCTGGGTTTATGTATATGCTTGGGGAATTTGTGTCTAAAGTCTGGAGGACAACCACCTGGCCAGCTGACTGGAAGAATTCTGTATTTTTTTTTCTCATTTCAAAGAAAGGTGACCCAACAGAGTGCAGAAATTACTGAACAATATCAGTATCACATGCAAGGAAGATTCTGCTGAAAATTATCAAAAAATGACTGGAACAGCACATCAACAGAGAACTGCCAAATATGCAGGCTGGGTTTAGAAGAGGCCATGGTACTAGGGACATTACAGCTGATGTTAGATGGATCTTGGTTGAAAGCAAAGAGTACCAGAGGAATGTCTATCTATGTTTCATTGACTACACAAAGGCCTTTTACTGTGTGGACCACAACAAACTGGCTAACTCTGAGAATAAGGGGAATCCCAGAACACTGGATTGTGCGTATGCAACACCTGTAAATGGACCAGGAGGCAGCTGTCAGAACAGAGCAAAGAAACACTGCATGGTTCAAAATCAGGAAAGGTATAGGGAGCTCTGCTGGCCTAGTGACAAGCTGTGGGCAATCTCCTCCCATGCAATTAACTGCCTCTAAAAACCCACCAGCTATGGGTCAGTTCAACTCTACAGCACCCCACCAACCCATATGGTTTAAAATCAGGAAAGGTGAGTGTCAGGGGTGTATCCTTCTCTACACCTCTTCAATCTGAATGCTGAGCAATAATATGGGAAGCTAGACTATATGCAAAATAATGTGGTATCAGGTTTGGAAGAAGACTTAGCAATACCTTAACATTATGCAGATGGCACAACCTCGCTTTCAGAAAGTGAAGAGGGCTTAAAACACTTGCTGCAGAAGATCAAAACTACAGCTTTCAACATGAACTACATCTCCACAACAAGAAAACATGTCCTCAGCACTGAATCAATTAGCAACATCACGACAGAAGGAGAAGAGATTGAAGTTGTCAAGCATTTCATTTTACTTGGATCCACAAACAGTCATGGTAACAGCAGTCAAGAAATTAGAAGATGTGTTGCATTGGGAAAATCTGCTGTCAAGAATCACTCCAAATGTCAGTTTGCACAAAGGTGCACCTGACCCAAATCATTGTTTTTCAATTGCTTTGTATGCACCTGAAAGTTGGACAATGAATAAAGACAGAAAAGAATCAATGTCTTTGAATTGCAGTGTTGGTGAAAAGTAATATCCCATGAAATACCAATATAACAAACAAGTCTACCTTGGAGGAGAAGCAATCCGACTGCTCCTCAGAGGCAAAGACAATGAAACATCATCGCACATATTTTGGGCATGTTGTCTGGGTAAGTTCTCCGAAAAAGACATTATTCTGGTAAAGGTGGAGGGATTGGAAAAAGAGAGGAAGGAAGACCCTCAACAAGACAGTCACTATTAACAACGGGCCTGAGCAAAATTAAGATGGTAAAGATTGCACTGATCAGATCTGTCAATTATAGGGTTGCTATGAGCTGTAAGCAACTCAAGAGAATTAATTAACTTAAAATTAAAAGTGACAGCTACTAGTTACTAAAATGTAAGGTAGTTACTTTGTAATTCTGGCATGATGAAGACCTTTCCAACCAAAATGTAGAAGTCCTATAAAGATTAAAGACGATCACCTAAAAATTAAATAGTGGTATATATCATAAACCTAAATATACAAGTTGCAGGCCATGGCCTCCGTAATTACTTGCTATGCATCAGAGCTGGACAATGACTAAGGATGATAGAAGAAGAACTGATACCTTTGAGTCGTGGTGCTGGAGAAGAGTCTCGAACATACCATCGACCACCAAGAAATTAAGTAGGTCTGCCCTGGAGAGGGTGAAACCAAGTTTCACCTTGGAGGCTGGGACTGTGAAGTTCCATCTCACATACTCTGGCCATGTGATCAGGAAGGACCAATCCTTGGAGAAGAACATCATACTCAGAAGAGTAGAGGGGGCAGTGCAGAAGAGTAAGACCCTGGAGGAGATGGATTGATATAGTAAGTGGGGCAATGAGGCTAGGTGTGCCGAAGTCAGTGAGACTGACTCCTGAGTCAGTGCAGGCTTCAGAACTGCTGTTGCTATGAGTCATAGGCAACTCGGTGGTATATAACAACAAGTATACAAAGTCAAAAGGGAACTCTGGTAGCCTAGTGGCAAGAAGCTGTGCTGTAGTCCCCAAAGCATGAGGTTTGAGGCCAGCAGCCACTTCACAGAAGAAAAATGGGCAATCTCTTCCCGTGCCATAACTGCCTCTGAAAATCGGACAGAGGGTCAGCTATGGGTCAGTTCAGACTCTGCAGTACACAACAACAACACAACAAACACCATAAACCTAAGTACACAAAGTCAAAAGATAAATCAACCTGAAAGGAAAGTACTTAAACTTATACTCAAGAGTGCTCATTTCTTTACTTACAAAAAAGTAAAAAGCCTAATAGAGAAATAGATAAAAGATATGGACAGAGGCTTTACAGAAGCTCCTACTGCCACTAAGTTAATTGCAGCCATAGAGACACTGTGGAACAGAGCAGAACTTCACCATAAGGCTTACAAAACCATAAGACTTTACAGAAGCAGGTCACCCATGTTTCTGTCAAGAAGCACTGATGGGTCTGAACCGCCCACGCTGAGATTAGCGGCCAACTATTTTAACCACTATGTCACGAGGACACTCTGATTTCTAGAAAAGAAATTACATAAAGGTCCAAAACTCACAAAAGGTATACAATGTTACTTAAAAAGATGGCAAACATAAATTAAAATGAAACATCACTTTCACTTTCCAGAACAGTAAAAATCATAGATTGATGGCATGCTATACCAGCCAAGGTGTGGTGAAAATGGACACTCTGACACACTGCTTTTGGGAATGTAAATAGGTACAATTGATGGGATGATTTGGCAATACCTGTTGCAACCATGAATATTTTATGTGTATATTTACAATTACGTGAAATGTGTATGTATGAGGGTTTTTTTCCACAAACTTAACCAATTCAAATCAATTCAAATACCCACTGATATGTCACAGATTGCTGTTGTTGTTGTTGGGTGTTGTTGATTCAGGTATGACCCTATGAATAATATATCTAAACCCTGTCCTATCCTGTGCCATCCTCACACCTCCTGAAACCCTCGAATCCACTGCAGCTGTCACCTAGTCGATCCCGCAGGTCAAGTGTCTTCCTCTTCTTTGCTAACCCTCTACATTCTCAAGCATCATATCCCTCCCCAAGGATTGCCCAACATATGTGAGAAGCCTCATCATCTTTGCCTCCAAAGAGCACTCTGGCTGCACCCTCTCCAAAGACATATTTGTTTATTCTTTTGGCAGTCCATGAGATGTTCAGTGCTCTTCTCCAACACCACAGTCCAAAGGCATCATTTCTTCTTCTGTAATCCTTATTCATTGTCCAGTCAGATGCATAGCAAGTGATCATCAGAAAGACCATGGCCTGAATCAGATGCATCTTAGTCTTCAAACTGACATCATTACTCCTCAATAATTTGGAGAGGTCTCTAACTTCAGACTTTCCCAGTGTAATACATAAACAAAGGGTACAAATTAATAAACTGATATGCATATCATAAAATACTGTGAAATTATAAAAATAAATTAAGTATCTCTGTCTATGTTGCTTTGGAATAAGCACTGAAATAGACAATTTATGCCATGAACAGTACTAGTACTTCCTTACATATGCACTGAACATATGTAGAAAAATTAAGAAATTAGTAAATCTGTTACTTATTTGAGTATAGTTTCAAAATATATATGTGTGTGTGTGTGTACACACACACACACACAAACTCTGATGGTCTAGTGTGAGAAGCTGCACATCCCAAAAGGCACACAGTTCTAATCCACCAGCTACTCCACGGAAGAAGGATGGCCAATCTCTTCTTGTGCAATTTACTACCTCTAGAAACTTGATGGAGGGTCATCTATGAGTCAGCTCCAACTTGACAGCACATAATAACAAGTGTGTGTGTGTGTGTGTGTGCGCGTGCGCGCGTGCGCGCACGTGCATAACTATATAAAGTACTGAAAAACAACGATGTCAGTCTGGAGACTAAGGTGCGCCTGATCCAGGACATGGTCTTTGCATTTACTTACCATGCATCAGAAAGCTGGACAATGACAAAGGATGACAGAAGGAGAATTGATGTCTTTGAGCTGTGATGCTAGAGAAGAGTACTGAATGTACCACAGACTGCCAGAAGAACAAAAGGTTCATCCGGGAGAGGGTGAAACCCGGCTGCTCCTTGGAGACAAGGATTCTGAAGCTTTGTCTTATATAGGTTGGACATGTTACAAGGAGGGACCAGTCCTTGGAGAGGAACGTCATGCTTGGGAGGGTGGAGGGATAGTGCAAGAGAGGAAGACCTTTGATGAAATGGATTGACTCAGTGACTGGGGTAATGAGGGTAGGTGTGTCAGAGACAATAAAATTGTCACAGGATAGCGCAGGTTTCAGGACTATTGTACATAGGGTTACTATGAGCTGTAAGCAACTTGGGGCACATAACAACAATTTTATGTATATATAGTAGTTATGCGGGGGTCTGCGGGGGTCTGGCAGCTTTCGTGTGAGGCGCCCAACTCCAGCCAGTCAGATCCGAGCCTCTGCTTTGACCTTTCTGCCA
>NW_006399849.1:4566066-4600395 GCF_000299155.1 Elephantulus edwardii | reverse complement strand
CGCACCTCCCCAAACCCCACCCCCTAGCCCCAAATATAAGGAGCAGATCACCAGATATTTGTGCCACCAAAACTTCTTAGGCTGAAGTTATGATGTGTTATAAAAAAGCAAACCCAACATAATTAATTCACTAAGCCGCTGAACAAAAAAGAGTAATAATAAAAGCACTGCTGTCGATTCTGGCTCTTAGGAAGCCTACAGAACAAAATAAAACTGCCCTATAGATTTTCCTAGGCTCTAGGTCTTCATAGAAGCCAACTGCCTCATCTCTTTCCCACGGGGCAGCGGGTAAGTTCCAATTGCCAATTGTTCAGTTAGTAGTCCAGTACTTACGCACTGCGCTCCTTAATCCACTAAGCATAGAAATAAAAAAATAAATTAAAAAATCAGCACAAACCAAATCCATTAGTTAGCTAGCATTTATTTAAGAAAATCTGGAGTAAAACTCAACATACTAAGAACGGGCTTGGAAGAGACTCCAATGTTCACTTTCCAGCTGACTACTTTCCTGATTTCCCAACCTAGCATAGACCCGTTAAAAAAAACCCTCAGAACTCAAACTCCGGCAAGGATAATGAAACTCTGTCTCACATCCTTTGGGCACGTCAGGAGGGGCCAGTCCTTAGAGAAAGGCATGCTGGGAAATGCTGAGTGTTAGAGGAAGACCCTCAAAAAGGTGAAGGGACACAGTGACCGAAACAAATTGTGAGGAGGGCATGGGATAGAGTAGAGTTCTGATCTGTTGTTCACTGGGTTGTTGCGAGTTAAAGTCAACTTGATGGCACCTAACAACCACTACCACTGCCAACCAGTCATTTATTTGGTGGAAGTTACAAAAATATGAAGTAATTCATGGCAGCACAACAGTAAAGCATTCACAGGAAACTGACACTCTTTTTGTTCAGACCAACAACCATTTGTTAAGCCTGCTCCATATGACAGGACCTGTGTTAATTATTTAGGATAGAATGGTGGATAAACATCTTCAAGGAGTTAACAACGTAACCGGGAAAATAAACACAAACCCCAACAAATAATTGTATGATAGAAGTTACTCAAAGCATTAAAAGTACACTCTCTACTTCTCACTTCAATTACCTCCCTTGCTAGAATGACTTTGTCCAATGAATTGCACTATCAACTTAATCATAAACTAGAAATACAAGCCATCCTCAGGCTCCCATCTCCTGCCCCAACCCATGACTGCTACCTGTTGGCCCTTAATATCTCCTACTTATTTAACTACAAGGATCTGTTAACTAACTTTTCAGGCTTAAGAGTCATCCATGTCCTACAGTGCCACTGAATTCACCTTCCTATGGATTAAACTGAACGTGCCATGTTCCAGCTTATATCTTTCAGAGACTGCCTAATGTAAAAGTCCTTGATTCCCTTAACTGTGTTTTGTTGTGTTTTTTTTGTTTGTTTGTTTGTTTTTGTTTGTTTCTGTGCTTGCATTAAGGTAGCAACTGTTTCTGCCTACCTTCTCTCTACAGCCCCTGACTCTTTCAGTTCATCTCTTGCCTTCAAGATGCCCCCTTCTTCACTATACTACTGCTCTCTTCTTAGTCTTAGTTGGCTCATGCTGCTCTGCCTTCCCTTTCTACATGTACCCTTAATTCCTTTCTCCTCAAGACTAAGACTTGAGCTTTGGCTAAGGGACAGATCTCACTTTTTAAGATTTTTGTTCTCCTCAAACATTTTTTCTGTATCCCTTATAGATGGATCATCTAGGTAAACTCTCTAGTCTCTTCTGAGATCCTGATATAATTTGCCCCTTTTTTTATCACTTGGCTTATAAAGCAAATCACTCTATCACCAGTTGGTATAAGGCAAGTCCACAACTGAGTGTGAGCATTTAAAAGTTTTTGTAACGACCTGACAGTGCTGTTGACACTCAAGAACATAATACTTGTTGAACAAGATACACAACATTTGGGTGTTGTTGAATTCATGCTGTGAGTCATGTATGCTGTAAACTGCACATTTATTAGTTCCATGCAAAACGAGCATTTATTGCTCCATAATAAAGTGGTGCACATGATCCAGGCCTTGGTCTTCGTAAGTACTTGCTATGCATCAGGGAGCTGAACAATGACTAAGGACTATGGAAAAAGTATAGATGCCTTTGAGTTGTGGTGCTGCAGAAAAGTATTGAATATACCATGGACTGCTAAGAGAAACCTACTAGGAAGTGTGGAGGGAAAGCACCCGAGAGGGAGAACCTCGATGAGATGGACTGACTCAGTGACTGGGGTATTGGGGTTAGGTGTGTCAGAGACAATGAAGTTAGCGCATGAGAAGAGCAGGGTTTAGGGCTGTTATACATAGGGCTGCTAATCACTATGAGTCACAAGAAACTTGTGACTTGATGGCACATAACAACAACAACAAACAATAAAGTGGTGATGCCTTTGAACTGTGATGCTGATTTTAGGTACTGGATATGCCAGACTGCCTACAGAATACAAAAATCCTACCAGGAGGAAATGCAATCAGGGCACTCCTTTGAGCTAAGAACGGTGAAATTCTGTCTCACTTATTTTGGGCATGTTATCAGAAGGTGACAGTCCTTGGAAAAAGACATCACGCTTGGAAACACAGAGTGTCAGCAAATGATAGGAAGACTTGTAATGAGGTGGAATGACACACACATAGACTCCAACAATGGGCTTGAGTATGGGAGAGATCCTGAGGATGGCACAGGACAGGGCAAGGTTCAGGTATGTTGTTCACTATGAGTTGTCGGCTCAATGGCAACTAACATCAACAACTAATAAAGTGGTGACAATGGGAAAAAAGAATGGTATCACTGGGTGGATAGTTTGAGAAGCACTGTACTGATAACGCATTTTAGTATGCTTCCTTCTTCCTCCTTTTGGGACACTATTTGGTACCTGGAATAAAGCATGTGTCTATACTACTTATCTAGTGGAGATGTAACAGAGGTAATACAGGCAGATTAGGAGACTCTGGTGGCCTACTGGTAAGAAGCTGCTCTGTAATCCCAAAGGACCGTGGTTCAAATCCAGCAGCTGTTCCATGGGAAAAGGATGGGTTCTCTCCTCCTGAACAACTTACTGCCTCTGAAAACCCACTGGAGGCTCAGCTATGGGTCAGTTCTGACTCAGCACACAACAACCACAATACAGTCTTTAACAAACAATTTTATTTTCTCATTATTTAGGATGCTCAAAGTCCAAATTCAGAGTGTGGGCTCTAGGGAAAAACAATTTCTTTTTGACGGTTCTGTAGGAATGGACTTGTTTCCTTAACAGCTGTAGGCCTGGCATTCCATGGAGATCTCTGTTTTGCCAATTCCCACCCGTCACCCCTTACCCCTCCAGGCAAAGAATTTCCCAGCAGGGCAACCAGGATCCAATCCTAGCCTTCCTTCTTGGTGTTGACTGAGGTCTTCCTCCTCTTCATGCTTCTCTCTCCTTTGATCTCTTTAAGACAGAAGGTAATGTACCCACTCCAAGGAAACTGCTTTCATCAGATAAGGGCTGTGACTAACTAAGGGTGTAGCACAGTTCAGATCTCTCTATGGGGCCTTTATCACTACATAGCTGCCTCATTAATATCACTGTTTTCCTGTTCCTTCAAGTTAGAACTGAATCACAGCTGACACTCCAGCAAGTTTTCAGAGGTTATAAACCATATGGAGACTGCCTATCTTTCTCCCACAGAGCAGCAGGTGAATTCAAACCTTTTGCCTTTGGATTGGCAGTGCAGTTCCTTACCCACTCAGCCACCAGAGCTCACTCATTAATATCAGGCTGTTGTTTGGGTTGCTGGCACAGGCGTGGCATCAATTAGATCGACCATAGCTGAAACCCAGCCACAGTAGGCAAACCAGTGGTGGTCTCTAAGCAGAGTGGGGAATGCTGGGTGGCGTCCCCAACCAGGTGGCATGCACAGCCATCAGCAGCCACATCTTGATGGTAGTAATCCAGTTCGGGGAGAAATGGGGTCTTTGGTCTCCCTGGAGCCCAGCGAGGCAACCCATGCTCACCAGCTTGGGCAGGATGAGCCTCTCATCCATGTCTCTGTCAAGAACCTGGTGATGTCTGTGTCTCAGGAAGCTGAGAACAGAGCAATCCTGTTGGCCACAGCCATGAAGAACTGGGGCATGGAGGGGGTTAAGACCCTGTGGGAAGTGATTTGGAAGTGCCAGGGTGTGGTGAGGGGCTATGGGGCTGCTGGCTGGGATCAGGGCAAGGTGGATACTCGGGCTCTTTCTCCTGGCATCAAGACATGGAGGCCACAGCCAGCAGAGGGGCGATCCTCAAGCCATAACCCCCCTGCCAGGAACCGCCCTCAGCCCGGTGCCACCTGAGGCCGAGGACTGGGCTGCTCCCACTCAGGGTTAAGTATCTGTGTCACCACATCCTCTGTGTGCAGTTTTGGGAGTAGTTTGGTTTTTGTTGTTTATTTTTGTCTAAAATAATTATGTATTTATATTGTTTTTATGTACCATCCAGTCAGAACCAACTCATAGCTGACCCTCCAGTCAGTTTTCAGAGGCAGTAAATCACACAAAAGGAGACTGCCCATCATTCTCTGCAGAGCAGCTGGTGAATCCTAACGCCCTGCATAGCTCCTAACCACTAAGTCACCCATTTGCATCACTGAAGTCAGAAATCACAACACACGAACTACTTACATTACACTGAGAATCATGGCCTCAAAGAGCTGTACATATCAGTAGGCACACACAGTTGAATCTATGACAGCGTTATGGATCAAGAAGTACATAAAGATGTGAGTGACAGGAAGGCTTTCTGGAAGACATGATCCTGAGATGCCTCTAAGTGAACAGTAAAAATCGGGTACTATAAGGTAACAAAACGGGTGAGTAAACTGAGAAAGGAGCGAGAAAAGTTGCTGCACACTCAACAGAAAACTTTCAAAAGTGAAATACTGTGGAAAAGTTCAATATGCACAACCAGAGTGCTACCAATCTCACCTTTCCAAGGTTATCCCCAAAGACGCGACTAAGGGAAGGAGACCGACTGGAGTTTAAATGCAATCATCTTAATAAAAAGGTATTAAATATCCCAAGAATTAGAATTAACATAACGATCTCCAAGGGTAACAGATACAAAGACAAGAAATACACTGAAGCAACATAAGAAGAGCTTGTTGATTTATTAGAGAAGATAAAAGGTAAGGTATTATTACATTGAAATTGTTGTTTTTGTCTGACTTACTATATGAGTGATGGTGCCATAAGATGAGATAGGGAACATAAAAAGCGGCGCAGGAGAGGTAATGTGTGTGTGTGGCAAGTCTGTGGGATATTCAGGTACGCTGTCGAGCAGGTACATTCAAAGAAATCCAAGGTGAAAGATGCTGATTTTAGCAGCTTTCTTACGTGCATGATAATCAGCGCTATAGTAACGGATGATAAGAGGACTAGCAGTCTAAGAAGAAATTCCTGGAGGATACCACAAAGTAACAAATGGGCTAAAAAAGAGATGCTCATGAAGAAAATGGAAGAGGCAAAAGAAATGGGAATTTGAGCACATGAAGACAAAAATGACAGGATGACAGAGACTGATGAGCGCAATCAAACACACTCAGTGTAAGAACTGAGCTGAGTTGCTTCCACTTCTCCACGCCAACTAGAGTCCCCATGACCTTTTACTGTTGTTGTTAGATATTGTTGAGTCCACTAACACTCACAGTGACCCTATGGACCTTGCCCAATCCTGTGCCATCCTCGTCAACTTTGATATTCTTAAACCCATTGTTACAGTCTGTGTCAATCCAACTTGTTGAGGATTTTCGTCTTTTGCTGACCTTCCACTCTTCTTGGCATGATGTCTTTTTGCAAGTCCTGATTCCTCCGAACAACATGCCCAAAGTATGTGAGATGAAGTTTCATCATCCTTGCCTCTAAGGAGCACCCTAGCTTCTTTCTCCAAGACATCTGTGTTCTCTTTATAGTCCACGGGATATTCAGAACTCTTCTCCAACACAACAACTCTAAGGCATCAAATGATTCTTCTATCATCCTTATTCACTATCCAACTTTTGGGGGAGAGTAAGTCCAGTGACAGGGTAGATACTAAATTGTAAATGAAGATGAGAAGCCTATACTCAGACCAGGAGGCAGTCAAAACAAAGCAAGGAAATACTGCATGGTTCAAAATTGAGAAGGCTGTATGTCAGAGATATACCTTTTCAATCTATATGCAGAACAGATTATCTGGGAGGCTGGGCTGTATGAGGAGAAGTGTGGAATCAGGATTGTAGGTAGACTCATCAACAATCTGCATTATGCAAATGACACAACCTGCTTGTTGAAACTCAGGAGGACCTGAAGCGCTTGCTGCAGAAGGTTAAGGACTGCAGTCTTCAATATGGATTGAAGCTCAACATTAAGAAAACAAAGATTCTCACCACTAGGCCAACTGGTGGCATCATGATAGATGGTGAAGAGACTGAGATTGATAATAGCTTTAGTTTGCTTGGCACCACAATCAACACTCCTGGTATCAGCATCCAGGAAATTAAGACGAATTGCTTTTGGAAAGTCTGCTGTCAAAGACCTTTCCAAAGCACTGAAGAGCAACATGTCAGTCTGGAGAGACCAAGGTGTGCCTGATACCGTCCATGGTCTTTGCAATTACTTGCTATGTTCAGAGAGCTGGATAATGACTAGGGATGATAGGAGAATTGATGCCTTTGAGCTGTGGTGCTGGAGAAGAGTATTGGATATACCATGAACTGCTAGGAGAATAAACAGGTTCATCCTAGAGAGGGTGAGACCAGGCTGTTCCTTGAGGCAAGGATTCTGAAGCTTTGTTTGACATACTTTGGATATGTTGCAAGGAGGGATCAGTCTTTGGAGAGGGACATCATGCTTGGGATAGTTGAGAAACACTGCAAGAGAGGGAGACCCTCAATGAGATGGATTGATTAACTGGGGGTAGGTGTGTTGGTGACAATAAGATTGGCACAAGATAGAGCAGGGTTTAGGGCTCTTGTACATAGGGTCCTTATGAGTCGCAAGAGATTCGACGGCACATATGAACAACAGACACAAGATAATTTTCAAAAGGATTGGTTGCGAAAGGCAGATGTAAGGACCACATCAAAATGCTAGAGGAGCAAGATGGAAAGGTAATGTTCATAATATTTTAGGATGGAAAACCGTGAGCATTTTTATGTGAGAGAAATAAGCAATAGAGAGTAATCGAGGACCCAGAAGAAAGACCAACCAACGAAGAAGCAGAGGAAAAAAGTCCAGTGAGAGGATTTCCTGGAAGAGAATGCCCTTGCTTATCAGGAAAAAAGGTGACAACTCATCCACTGAGAAAGGAAGAGAGAAGGGAAGGAAATGTGTAAATGAGTCTGTGAGCAGAAGGAAGGCATTACCCAGGCAGAGTCTAGATGACGGTCTCTCCTAAGCCTTCCAGTAACACCTTGTTTGCTCAGCACAGCAGCACCTGCACGTGACTACTTTTATCTCTCTGGGCCAGTGACGGTTAAGTGGTAAAATCCTCCCCTCCCATGAAGAACAACTAGTTCAATTCCCCCCATCACCTGTGAGTGGTGGCTACCATGATGCTATCATGCTTCATAGTTTTCAGTGGAGCTTCCAGACGTAGATGGGATGGTGCGTATCTGGGCAGCATTTCACCAGACTGTGCATGGTGTTGCCGTGAATTGAGGGCCAGCTTAACAGTAGCTAATAACAGCCACACTAGACTGTAAACTCCCAGAAGGGAGGGCTTATAGTTAGTTGTCCTATTCAGTACTCTGCCCAGCAACTACCACAACTGTCTGCCACAAACCAGGGACGAATTTTTAACTGACTAAATTAACGGTGATCCAGCAACAAAAGGTTCAACATTTCTAGTATAGTAGGAGGTGATGTTGGGCAATTACGGATAATTTATAAAATGGGATTCATTGGGGAGTTTTGGAGGATAGTCAAAGCATAGGATAGCTTTTGAGGGGAATGGAAAAGAAAAACCCTTTGAGGACATGTCAAAGCAGTGGTTCTCAATCTGATGGCACACGGGAATCACCTGAGAACTTCAGGAAATACTAATGGGTTCCACTATGAGTGGTCTCCACCACCAAATTTCTAGTTTAACTAGCCTGTAGCTAGGTGTTGGGATTTTTAATAGTTTCCCAAGCAGTTATATGCTGCAGCCAAGTTTAAGAGTCACTGAGTGAGAGGATTAAGCTGGGTAAGGTTTCTCTGATATTTATCATTGTTGTGAGGCACTTTCAAGGTGCCTATGAACAACAGATCTGAACCTTGCCCTGTCCTGCTATGGCCTCACAATCTAACAGGCTTAATCCCATTCTGGCAGTCACTGGATCAATCCTCTCTTTCTCAGAAAATTCTTTTGGCAGTTCACGGAATGTACTATCCTCTTTGCCAACACCACAATTCAAAGGCAGTGATTCTTCTTTAGTCATCCTTATTCACTATCTATCCTTCACATGTGTAAGAAGCACGATTTTACACGTGTGTGATAGTGATGATACCACTCGATTATTTACACAGTCTGTTAGAGCACGTTTTGGAACGGGAACAATATGGATCTCTTTCAGTTGGCTGTCCATGCAGCTGTCTCGCACATTCTTACTTTTATTTATTTATTTATTTTTTACATAAACTAGTGAGTACATTCTGAGCTGCAGTGATTTGCTAAAACATCTCAGTTGATAATCAGTTGATACATTTCTGGAGCCTATTTTTTTTTCTCTAATTCCTTCAGTGCAGCTTAGACTTCTTCATTCAATACCACTGGTTCTTGATCATATGCTATTTCTTGAAATGCTTCTATGTTAACTCATTCTTTTGCTTTGTTGTTGTTATATGCTGTCAAGTCACTGACAATTCATAGAGGCCCTATGTACAATAACTCTGAACACTGCTCTACCCTGTGCCAATCTTACTGTCTCTGACATACCTACCTCCATTACCCAAGTCACTTAATCAATCCATCTCATTAAAGGTATTCCTCTCTTGCACTGTCCCTCCACCCTGCCAAGCATGATGTCCCTCTCCAAGGACTTGTACCACCCTGCTACATGTACAAAGCATGCCAGACAAAGCTTCAAAATCCTTGCCTCCAAGGAATAGCCTTGTTTCACTCTCTCTAGGGCAAACCTGTTTGTTCTCCTAGTAGTCCATGATATTTTCAATACTCTTTTCCAGCACCACAGCTCAAAGGCATCAATTCTCCTTCTAGTATCTCTTGTCATTGTCCAGATTTCTGATGCACAGCAAATAAATGCAAAGACCATGGCCTGGATCAGGCACACCTTAGTCTCTAGACAGACACTGTTGCTCTTTAGTACTCTGGAGAGGTCCCTAACAGCAGGATTTCCCAATGAAACTCATCTTTTGACTTCCTGGATGCTGGTAACATGTTGCTGATGTTGTTGGTTGCCTTCGAGTCGAGCACGAATCATAGCAACCTTATGAACAAAGGGTCTGAAGCTCCACTACAACTATTGACATTTATCAAAGTTAATAGAGTTTTCAGAGGCATGTTGTTTAGGAAGTGGATGCTACTCCTGCTTCCAAAGTACCACTATAGTGACTGTGAATTCCTTTCCTCTGTTATTTTGTTTTGTTCTGTTTATGCTTCTTGCATCGTTCAGCATTTTGCCCAGAGAATCCTTCAGTATTACATCTAGAGTCTTTAATTCGTTCTTCAATCTTCCAGTTTGAGAAATGTCAAATGTGTTCTTATGTTTTGGTTTTTATTGCAATACTTTCTTGGTTTTCTCAAGATGTACTCTGAAATCTTCTGTTTATTTCTCTTACCTCATCATTGGTGCTCTTCATTTTGGCTTCTCTATGGAGTCTTTAATTCGTTCTTCAATCTTCCAGTTTGAGAAATGTCAAATGTGTTCTTATGTTTTGGTTTTTATTGCAATACTTTCTTGGTTTTCTCAAGATGTCCTCTGAAATCTTCTGTTTATTTCTCTTACCTCATCATTGGTGCTCTTCATTTTGGCTTCTCTATGTTCAGGAACAAGTTTCAGGGTGTTCTCCAAGACTTGTTGTTGGATGCTGTTGAGTGAGTTACAGCTCAGTGATCCTATGAAACACAGATCTGAACCCTGCCCTCTTCCGTGCCACCCTCCTCTTCTCTGCTATACATGAATCTGTTGTTAGAGTCACTGGATCAATCCATCTTGTTGAGGGTCTTCCCTTCCTTTGCTGACGCTTGACCTTTCCAAGAATGATAGCTTTTCCAAGGCCCAGCCCCTCTGACAACATTCCCAAAGTATGTGAGATGAAGTTTCACCATTCTTACTTCTGTGGAGGCCCTGGCTGCATTTCCTACTAAATAGATTTGTTTCTTCTCTTGGCATTTCATGGAAAATTCAATACTCATCTCCAACACCACAATTCAAAAGCTTCTTGAATATCTTAAAATATAAGAAAGAGCTTCCATTTCTCTCACCTCCATATCAAATCCATCAGCAAATATTGGCAACTCTATCTTCTAAATATATTCCAGTCTAAACATTTCTCATTCTCAAGGAGTACAAGCCGTCATCCTTTCTTATTTTATTGAAATTGTCCCTCAGCTGATCACCCTGCTTTTTAAAAAAAAAAAAAATTTATTTCTTTATTATTTTTTTGCGTGTGTGTACTGTCATATTGGATCTGACAGGTACAGGAGGAGATTGCCCCTCCTTCTGCAGCAGAGTATCTAGTGGATTTGAACCACATGCCTCTGGGACTGCAGTGCAGCTTCTTGTCATTAGGCCACCAGAGCTCCCCTTGATCACCCTGCTTTTACTTTTGCTCCCCTTCAGTTTTCCCAAAGCACTATAATGACCCCTTAGAATAAACAACCTACATCATGTTGCTTCTCTGTTTAAGATGTACCAATATTTTCCCACTTCGCAGTAAAAGTCAACGTTGTGGTAGCAGGAGGCCATGGGACAGCCTTACACGGCCTGGTTCTGGCGGTCTCTCTGGCTTGCCCTCCTACTCACTCCTCTCTTACCAAGAGTCAGCCACCTTGGCGCTTGCTCTTCCCCTGAAAGTTATGTTCTTGCAACTCTGGCACTTGAAACTGCTATTTCCACAAGCTGAATTCTTTCCCTCCAGATATCCCCTATAACTCATCCCTTTACTGTCCTCAGATTTCTTTAAATGCATCACCTTCATCATACTAATGATATTTTCTTCCCCGATCTCCTTACTGCTTTATTTTTCTCCAAAGCACTTCCCACCACTCTGTGTGTGTGTGTGTGCCCATAATTTGCATATATGTATGTGTTAATATTTGGAAGCAGGAGTGGCTTCACTTCCTAACAAACATGCCTCCGGAAACTCTATGAACTTTGATAAAGGTCAATAGTTAAAGAAAGGCTTCAGTCCTTTCATAGGGTCACTATAAGTCGTCCTTGATGCAAAGGGAATCAACAACAGTATATTTTTTTTTCCTCCAAAGCCCATTCCACCACTGAGTGTGTGTGTGTGTGTGCATCATATGCATATGTGTGTGTATTTAATATGTATTTTGTACAAAGCACTTTTCACCACTGTGTTGAGTGCATATGTGTGTACATCATATGCATGTGTGTGTATATATGTACATATTTATTTTCTTGCCCCATCTTCTACCTCATCATTCTCAAATATACAGTTTTTTCTTTTTCTTTTTTTCCTACTAGTTTATTCATAAAATATACACTCTTAAGGAACAAGAGATCATTTTCTGGTTTTGCACTGCTGCCTCTGTAGCACTTGAGAAAGGGCCTAGCATGAAGCAGACGTTCAAGTACTTGCAGGATGGATGGATGGGTAAACCTCATAGGAGTGTGTACGGGCATGGAATGAGAGGACAGAACCATGGATCAGTTACATTTGAAAGGTGAGTGCTCTAAGGGGTGAAAAAGGAAAAAGTGAAGGGCAGCTAAGAGTGGGAGAAAACACCCTACAAGAGGCTTCTCCTTTAGGCAATCAGCAAAATCGACAAGAATGAAAAGAATGTAGCATGTGAATTACCTGGTCTCAAATACCTTCCCTTTGGGACAAGTAAACATCGGCTGTAACAAGTTTAGTCCCAACGGGAATAGGAAAATCAGAGCTCCCTTTTAGCTTAAGAAATGGTGCCTAGAGGTAGATGGGTAGGCTATGTGGACTGATAAACCTTATGAAAAAGAAAGAATGAGAAACCATAATGGTCTCTACAGGTACAAATCTGAGCACAGTACAGGTACTGAAGCACACACATGCACAAACATGAAATTGTAAATATTTAGATAAGTGCATAAAAACCAGGAAAATGGGCAATCTCTTTCTGTGCAATTCACTGTCTCTGAAAAGCCACGAGGGGCAGCTACGAGTGGGTCCAGCTTGATGGCACATAACAAGAAGTAGTGCCTAATGAAAACTTCAAGAACCTTTTTAAGATCCCTAAAACAGGCTACAAAGTGACTGATTAGAATTTTGAGACTATGGTCTCATCTATCCTGAGTCAGTTTATGACCACAGGGATAATAAATGGTCCCAGATAGAACAGGAGAAACACGGAGAGCAGCTTGAAAGGCCAGATTTGCCAGAACAATAGAGACTGCAGGATTCCTCAAAACCATTGCTCTGAGATAGCCTTTACACGAGAACCGAACCCACTCCCAGAGATAGCTTTCCAATCAAATAATAGCCTGGTTCATAAAATAAACAATTTCACCCTGTATTCCTTCAAATAACCACACACACACACACACACACACACACGAGACAAAACAGTTAATATTTTCTTAAAACAAAAATAAGAGAATAGGGTAGGAAAATACAACAATCAGAATGGAAATGAGAATTCAGACATTGTGAAAAATACAGCAAACATCGCCAACAAATGGATATGTTTCTGTTGTTAGATGTCATTGAGTTGAGTCGACTATGCACGGCTCACAGTGACCCTATGCATAACAGAATGAAGCCTCCACAATCTTTTGTCATCCTCACCATCTCTGGTATAGTTAAGCCCATTGTGCACAGTCATTGTATAAATCCATTATTGAGGGTCTTTCTTTCATTGATCCTGCATATTTCCAAGGATGGCATCTTTTTCCAAAGATTGCCTCATCCTAACAACATGCCCAAAGTATGTGAGAGTATTCTTTTAATAATGTATTCGTCAAGATATATTTGTTTGTTCTTTTGCCAGTTCATGGGATTCTGAATACTCTTCTCCAACATGACAACTCAAAGGCATCAATACTTCTTCTGTCATCCTTAGTCACTGTCCAACTTTCAGATGCACAGCAAATAACTGTAAAGATCATGGCTTGGAGCAAGTGCACCTTAGTCTTTAAACTGGCATTACTGCTCTTCAGGACTTTGCAGAGGCTTTGACAGCAGCTTTTCCCAATGCAACATGTTTGGGTTTTTGTTCCTTTCTTGACTACTGTTACCACAGGTGTTGATTGTGGATCCAATTATGAGGAAATCACTGACAATATCTATTTTTTTTTCTCCATCTATTATGATGGAGATTATGAGGATTTTCGTTTTCTTGATATTGAGATGTAATCCATATTGAAAGCTATAGTCTTTGAAATGACTACATTTTTCCTCACCTTTTCGTCTCCAGCATAGTAGATATGATCCTCTGACTCAAAATGTCTCATGCCAGTCCATCTCATTTCGCCACTAACTAGTATGTCAATATTTATGTGTTCCCTTTCCTTCTTAACAATATCCAATTTTCCTATTTTCATGGTTCTTACATTCAATGTTCCAATCACTCACGTCTGCTTACAGCTGTTCCTCCTCCTATTTGTTTCCATACTTGAAGGCTCAGCCTCAGTTACTATATCTGCTAATCTAAATGTGCTCTGTTGTACACAGGGTTTTCAAAGCCTGCTATTTCAGAAGTGGAAGGCCAATCCTTCTTCCTAGTCTGTCTTAATTTGAATGCTCAGATTTAGAACATTATCTGACAGACAAGCATTTTACAGGAAGAGCAGATTAAAGATATTTCCCAGTAGTAGAAAAACCCAATAAATTCCATGTTGTTCCCACCCCTGCCAGGTGCGTTTTGAGGCACACCTTTCCCTGCTCCACCAGCATTTACATCTACTCCCACCTATTTCATTCAACATCAATCTCCCCTATCCAGCATTGGGAAAGGCTGCTTTCAGAGACCTCTCCAAAGTACTGAAGACCAACAATGTCAGTCTGGAGACTAAGGTGCACCTGATCTAGGCCATCATCATTGCAATCACTTGCTATGCATCAGAGAGCTGGACAATGACTAGGGATGATAGAAGGAAAGTTGATGACTTTGAGTTGTGGTGTTGGAGAAAAGCAATGAATATACCATGGACTGCTAGGAGAACAAGTTCATCCTAGAGAGGGCGACACCAGGCTGTTCCTTGGAGGCAAGGATTATGAAGTTCGTCTTACATACTCTGGACATGTAGCAAGGCGGGATCAGTCCTTGGAGAGGAACGTCATGCTTGGAAGGGTGAAGGGACAGCTCAGGAGAAGAAGACCTTCAATAAGATGGATTGATTTAGTCACTGGAGTAATGGGGATAGGCATCTCAAATACAGTAAGATTGGCAAGGGTGACGTGACAGCAAAAATCAACAGCAACAACTATCAGCAATTTGGGATGTGTCATCTACATAAAGCAGGTTGTTGTTAAGTCTTTTTCCCATCCTGATGATACATTCTTCTTCATAAAACCCAGCCTTTCAAAGGATCTGATTAGTATGCAAGCTGAATTGGTATGGAGAAAGGCATACCTTTCTTGATTTTTAACCATTGTTGTTGTTGTTAAGTATCCTCAAGTCAAGAATGACTCACAGTGATTCTGTGAACAACAGATCTAAACCCCGTTGTGTACTGAGCCTCAACACACTTAGCCTCATTGTCACAGACCCTGTGTCAATCCAGTTCATAGAGAACCTTCCTTTACAAGCTTGACAGTCTCTTTCCAAGGAACAGCCTCTGCTACCAATGTGCCAAAAGTATGTGAGACGAAGCTTCTTCATTCTTGCCTCCAAGGAGCACTCTGGCTGCACTTTCTCCAAAACCTATCTATTTGTGCTTTTGGCAGCCCATGGGATGGTAAGCACTTGGAATTGTTGAGAAGCTAATTTTCTTTGTAAACATTCACATGCAAACACAGCTGTTGTTCTTGGATGTCATAAAGTCAACTTCAACTCTTCCAACAAAAGATTTAAACCTTGTCCTGTCTTACACAATCCTCATGAACTCTCCCATGCTCAAACCCACTGTTAGAGTCACTGTGTTTATTTCTCTCTTGAGAGTCTTCTTCCCCTTTCCTGGCCCTCCACATTTCCAAGTTTAATATCCTTTTCCAGGAACTGATCTTCCTAACAACGTGTGCAACGTACATGAGATAAACTCTCACCATCCTCACCTCTAAGCAGCACAAAGGCTGTACTTCTTTCAAGGCAAACTTGTTTGATCATTCTATAGTCCACTGTATATTCAATACTCTTCACAAATGCTACAAATTCAAAAGCCCCACTTCTTTTTTGGTTGTCCTTATTCATATTCCAATATTCACAGGCAAATGAAAATATCATGACTTAACTCAGGTACACCTTAGTGTTTAGGTATGAATTTAACCCAAGTTCTTCTTGTTTGGTGGAATTATACACCATTTTTTATTTCCTTTTTTGCTGTACTATTTGTACATTAATAAAATCAGGCGAGCTCTGGTGGCCTAGTGGCAAGAAGCTGCAACTGCAATCTCAGAGATGCATGGTTCGAATCCATCTCCAGCTCTGCTGGAGAAGGAGGAACAATCTCCTCCTGTACCAGTCAGATCTGATTTGACGGTACACACAAAAAATAATGAAATAAAATATTTTTTTAATAAATTCAGCACTTATTAATATCATTATTATTATTATTACCAGAAAATTGTTTTTCCTGAGTGAATGGAAGTACAATCTTGCATATCGAGCAGGAGAACCTGTCTATATAATAAATCTTTATACCTTTTTCTGTAAATGCCATGGATAAATAAGGACATAAAAGTTTGACTGCTCACAAAAGCACCTGTCTTCTATGGCAAGATGGAAAACATGAGATTTTACTTGCACTGTGGAAACGCAAGCTGAAAAAGATTATTCTAGATTGATGAAAAGGGTGGTAAATTCTGGCTCGTTCTGGCAGGCAGTAATATTGACTCATACAACTGAGTGCTCATAATGAACCCTCTCAGAGCAGATGGCCAAGAGGGGTCAGGCATTTCCGGAAATGTGAAAGATGATATCTCACAGTATTTTCATTTTAAGGTTGGTTCAGTTAAGCTAAGCTCTTAGCTACTGATATACAGCTTTATTTTTGTTTCCTCTTTATTTGATAGGAAAGAAAGCAGAAGAGAAAATGAAAAGTTTAGCCTCCCTCATCCCACACCATTTCACCTTTGACAGAACTCAGCTGCTCGGTCTCTGTGTGAGCCAGCCTTGGTAGCATGTTAAAAAGGTTTAATGCCTCTGCTTCTAAGCCCAACTCAACTGAGATCCAGTATCAGAGACCCCAAGATTATTGGGGAAGAAGGACCATGTCAGCATTCATTTATTCAATAAATATTATAGAGGGGTCATTCTTTGGAAAAAGGCATCCTACTTATAAAGGTCAGCAGAAGAGAGGAAGACTCTCAAGGAGATGAACTGCCCCTGCGACTGTAGAAACTGGATAGAGCACGTCGGAGATGGTGAGGACAGCACAGTATGAACAAGTTTCAGATCCATTGTTCATAGGGTCACTATGAGGCCTACTCAACTCACCTTGCAAATAACAACAACAACAAGGTGCCAAAGGTCCTGCTTGACACTAGAGATACAGTAAGGCCCCTGTTCTTTTGTAGTTTACATTCCTGAGGGAAGACAAGCAATTAGTGATAATAACTAGTAATTAAAAATAAAACTAGTACCAAAATTATGAAGAAACTGAAACAAGGAGTGACATACATGACAGGTTGACAGGCAGAGGGTTGCAACAAGAGAAGGGTAATTAGGAAGGTCAAAAAGATCTAGGAAAAAATGAAGGGATCCTGGAAGGGGGAATAGCAAATGTAATTCTCTGTCGTCAATTGAACTGCATGTTTGGGCCACGAATATCAGTGTTTTGAATATAATGATGTAATGTGGTAGATATATCTTATATGATCTAATTGACCAATAAGTTTTAAGAAGATTAAGGGCGGCATGCTGTTGTTGTTAGGGGCTGTGCAGTTGAGTATAGCAACTTTATTAAACAACAGATATGAACGTTGTGCAATCCTGTGCCATCCTCCTCATCTCTGACAAAGTTGACCCCATTTCTGCAGTCACTGGGTCAAATCCATCTTGTCAAGGGTCTTCCTCTTTCTTGTTGACCCTCCACTTTTCCCAGCATGATGTCCCTCTTCAAAGAATAGCCTCTCTCCTAGTAACATGTCCAAAGTTTGTGAAGATAAAGTTTTGTCATCTTTGCCTCCAAGAAGCGTTCTGGTTGTACTTTTTCTAAAACATACCTACTTGTTCTTTTGACAGTCTTAAGGATATTAAGCACACTTCTATAACATCACAGCTCAAAGGCAATATTTATTCCTTCTGTCATCCTTATTCATTGTCCTGCTCTCTGACGCACAACAAGCAACTGAGAAGACCATGGCCTGAATCTACCATACCTTAGTCTTCAAACTGACATCGGCTCTCATCATAATTGAGAGGTTCTAGACAGTGGTCTTTTCCAAGGCAGTACACATCTCCTGATCTCCTGACTACTGGTACCAAAGGTATTTAGGGTCGATTTAAGGAAGATGAAATCGTTGACGACTACAATCTTTATCTTTCATGATGTTGTCTATCAGTCCAGTGGTGAGAATTTTTGTTTTCTTGATGTGGAGATTAAAGGCTGTAGTGATGGATCTTCTTGTGTCACAGGGTGGCATGCAACACCCTTATTCTCATCCCAGCCCTGAGCCTGTGTAAAAATTGTAATGTGCTGTCCAGGCTGAACCAAGTCAACGCTCACCCAGCCAGGTTTGAGAGGTCATAAATCACACAGGAGAATGCCTACCTTCCTTCCTTGGAGCAAATGGAAATTCAAATTGTGTGTGTCTAGGCTGGGGTACACAGTTACCTACAGTTGTTGTTAGGTGCCATTGACTTGGACCTGACTCATAGCTGACTTCCAGCGGATTTTCAAAAGCTGTAAATAGCACAGAAGTAGCCTACCCATCTTTCTCCCTCAGAACATCTGAAGTTTAACTGCATGCCTCTGGGTTGGCAGCACAACTCCTTACCCAAGAGGTCACCAAGGCTCCCTCCTTACCCACCAGGTGACAGAAGAGTGTCTGTAAGAGAGGGGCAAGCAAACACAAACTGGAGATAGCAGGTGGCGTGTGCCGGGAAGATGGCCATGGAACCAGGCAGATGGACACAGGGGCTGCAAGCACAGCAGAGACGAAGGGCAGGGCTTAGTGCTGTTCTGAACAGGTCACTAAGAGTCAGAGGCAACTGTCGTTGTTGTTGTTGTTAGGTGCCGTCGAATCAAGCATGACTCATAGCGACACTATGAACAAAGATCTGAACCCTATTCTATTCTGTTCCATCTTCACACTTCCCAGACACACAAGAGCCCATTGAAGAAGTCATCGTGTCAATCCACGTGGTTAAGGGTTTTCCTCTCCTTCGCAGACCCTCCCCCCTTCCCCAGCATCATGTCCTTGTCCAAGGAAAAACCCCTCCTAGCAACATGCCCAGAGTATGTGAGGTGAAGCCTCATCATTCTTGCCTCCAAAGAGCGCTCCAGCTGCACCTTCTCCAAGGCATATCTGAGTCAGTTAGATACAATCTAATGACAATAATAATAAAGTGGCTGAAATAAACAAGAAGGAAAACCTTTCCCTAGAATCACACTCTCAATTTGGACTTCTGGCCTCCTGAATTGTGGAAAAAACAAAATCCTGCTCTTTAAAGCCACCGACTGATGGTATTTCTGTTTCAGCAGCCTGACACAGAACTAGAAGAGAACACAGAGCAGAAAGAAGACAGTGACTCAAGATGATGCGGCGAGGTAGGCATGTTAACTTAAAAAGACTAAGTTTCAGTCTAACCTTCAGCAGAGGCTTTTAATCAAATAAATGGCGTGACCTACCTGACTTTTTGTTGTTGTGTACCTTTGAGTCAGAACCGACACACAGCTCACCCTCCAGTGGATTTTCAGAAGCAGTTAATCACAAGGGAGGAGACTGCCTATCCTTCTGTATTTAAAATTCAATTTGTTTTTTTGGTAGAGAATTGACTATATGAGGACCAATAATTAGGAGGTTTCTGAAGTACACAGATTCAGGATATATTTTCTGGACATAATCGTTGCTAATTTGGATGTGGGCATGAGAAAAGGAAAGACTAAGCCAAAGGGAAGAAATGAATTATAGATTTTTATATCTTCAAGACCTTACAAAACAACAGATAGTCAATGTTTATTACATAAATGAATAAATATTGATTTCACATTAAGAGTAGCCTAGAAAGTTAGGACAACAGAAATGAAAACTACCTTAGCTGCAGGAGACAATATAGTTTTCTGCTATTTACCTATTTAACCAGGTGACCTTTTAACATGGATAAAAGTCTGCACAACTGGTTAATGTCAACATTACCTGCTTAATTCCAACATTATTATAAATCTTTTCACATTTGACATGTATTATTTCATGCCCTTAAAAAAAATAACAGCTTAGCCTTTAAGAAAGAATCCCTGTTGCACAATAGCATTGAGAAACAATTAACAAAGCTTTGATACTATGGTAACTACAGGCTACTTCCACAGACCAACTTCAAGTTCAAGAAGTTCTGATATACTTAGTAAGAGCTGACCAACTGAGGAACAATCCGGACCTGATTAGCTCTTGGTCCTTTAGAGAAATTATTTCAAAGGCTTTACCTTCTCCAATGTCTATAATGAACGAGTCTTTAATGCCAATATTAAAGATTATCTCTGAATCAGCAGAAAAACTGTTGTTAAAAGAGTAAAGCTACTTCAGATTCTCTTTATAAGAATTTACTTGACAAATTCCTTTTATATTCACTTCTAGGGGGGGAAAAATTAAGTTTCTAGGTTTAAAAAAGTCAGGGCAACTCCTGTCATAAAACCTACTGACTTAAAAAAAAAAAAAAAACAAACCCAAAACCTACTGACTTTAAAATTTGAGCTAAATACCAAACCCAAAAGTCCACCACCCATGGATCAATTCCAACTCATATCAACCCTACTGGACAGAGCAGAGCTGCTCCAAAGGGTCTTTAAGACTATAAACCTTTACAGGAGCCAACCGCCTAATCTTCTGTGAATCAGCGGGTAGGTTCCAACCAATAACCTTGCTGTTATCAGGCAAGTGCTTGAACCATTATGTTACAAGAGCTCCTTTGAGATGAGTATGATGTTCTTTATAACAAATACACATACTACTTTGTGATGCTCATAACAACAATGCTTGACTTCAGTGGTTGGTTGGATCCTTGGATGGAGGGCCCTGTCTGGTGTTGACACTGAGCTTCTCAATCTTGGGCTTGACACTCTGTCATTCTAATTCCCTTTGTCTCCAGTTCTTTCTTTATTTTAGATTTTAATGAAAGTTTATAAAAAACTTGGATTTCCATTGATTGTTGCACATTTTCCTCCCTGTGCCCCCTCCCCCCAGTTCATTTTTTTCTTTGGGAAAAAAGGTCTTTCATTGTTATACAGTCCGCCCCCACCTCGACCACTTTACCATGCAATTCTTATTCTTTACTCTTGTCATGCCAATAATATCTAATCATATGTTCCTTTTATATAGCTCTCTCCCTCATCTGTTTCAATGCTGTGTACATTATTTATCCCCTCTTTTCTTAGTTTCCCCTCAACCCCTATATGAGTGCTGTTCTATAACAGTGGCATTATGCAGTATTTGTCTTTTTTGTGACTGATATTTCACTCAGCATAATGTATTCCATAGTCACCCATTTTGTATAATATTTCATGAGTTTCTTGCTTTTCAATGCTGCATAATATTCCATTGTGTGAATATACCACAGCTTCTCAATCCATTAGTTTGTTGATGGGCATTTGGGTTGTTTCCAACTCTTTGCTATTGTGAACAAATCCACAATAAACATAAGTGTGGCATGTATCTGTTTGGGTGGTAGTTCTGGTTTCTTTAGAATATATTCCCAGTAGTGGAATTGCTGGGTCAAATGGTATTTCTATTTCCAACTTTTATAGACAGTGCCATACTTCTTTCCATAGTGGTTGCACCATTTTACACTCCCACCAACAGAGAATAAGAGTTCCAGTTTCTCCACAACTTCGCCAACATTTGGTGTTTGCTGCTCTGTTAAATGTTCTATTCTTAGTGGGTGAGATGACATCTCATAGTAGTTTTGTCCAGTTCTCTTATGTATTTAAGCTCATAGTTTCCCTCTTCATCCTTCTACATGCCACAGAAGACTTGAGGATCCTTTCTGATGCCCATTTGTGTGGTAGTATTCAAGTTCTTTGTCAGACTCAATTGCAATTATATCCAAAGCTTTCTACCTACTTCCATGGCCAGTCTCAGGGCTTTATGATGTGGAAATGAGCCAAGAAGAAATAATCAGCCTTAAGCTCCATCTTCAAACCTCAGCTTCTGGCTTTTCAGACATCTTATCCCACTTCTTTTTACTTTCAGTCTTCCCTTGGTCGCCTAGCTCTCTTCTGGCCTGACTTACGCATTCATCTGTCAAAGTCATAACCCCACATTAATCTCCAAGTTAGTCTTCTTTGCACCTATGCCAAGGCAGCTGTCATTTCCTATCTGGCTTAAATTTTCCTCGTATGTACCCTTATAACTAGGCCTCCAGCTTTGCAAAGGAATTTGATGTAAATCTGGTACAAGTAGTGACACAGCAAAGTGAAGGAAAACCATCATGAATGAAAGGAAGGTGGAAATAATAAAGTGACTGAAAAGAAACAAAACCCATCCATCACTGGAAGAGTGTTAGGCTATAGTTGGTCAGTAAAGGATAAAGTGGGAATAACAAAGCACACGATAGGCTGTACCTCAAGACAGCTATAATTATTAGTAGGCAATGCAGTGGTTTAATTAACAAAATGGGAAAACCATTTTTCCTGTCAGAACAGAGCAAGGAGACACTACATCGTTCAAAATCAAGAAGGGTGTCCGTCAGGAATATATTCTGTCTCCATACCTTTTCAATCTGTATGCAGAACAGATCACCCGAGACGCTGAACTGTATGAGGAGGAATGTGGCATCAGGATTGGTGGAAGAGTTATCAACAACCTGCGTAGATGACACAACCCTGCTTGCTGAAACTGAGCAGGACCATCTTGTTAAGTCTTCCTCTCCTGTGCTGACTCCATCTGAGATGAAGCTTCACCATCCTTGCTTCCAAGGGGCACTCTGGTTTCACATTCTCCAAGACATACCTGTTTATTCTCTAAGCATCCATAGGATAATCTGTACTCTTCAACATCACAACTCAAGAGTATCAATTTTTTTTCTGTTCTCTTCAGTCCAACTTTCTTTTTTATATATATTCGAAATTCTGTTTACTGAGTTAATTTCCATTCATCTTGATTAGTTTTTTCTTAATGCTGCTTCCATCTGAAGGAGCATCCTTCTGTAACCTGTTTTCCCTCCTGTAGGCTGACAGAGAACAGTGGAGCAGCCACCACACAAAACTACTGTTTGTGAATGGCTGAAGACCATGGTGATTTTATAGCATCCTGGATATTTCTCATCCATGAAATAGGAATTTGGGCTCTGCACCAGGTATTTCTTCTTGTGTTTCCTCTTGTCTTCTGGAGAGGGATGAAGGAGATCCTTTGTGGGAGGCATGTTGGCATGGAGTTGCTGTAGAAGGTCAAGGACTGCAGCCTTCAATACAGACTGAAGCTCAACATCAAGAAAACAAAGATTCTCACCACTCAGCCAATTGGCAGCATCAGTATGGATGGTGAAGAGATTGAGATAGTTAACAGTTTTAGTTTTGCTTTCACAGTCAATACTTTTGGTACCAGCAGCCAGGAAATCAAGAGATGAATTGCATTAGGAAATCTCTCAGGGATCTCTCAAGAGTACTGATGAGCAACGACATGAAGCTGGAGACTAAGGTGTGCCTGACCTGTGCTACAGTCTTTGCAATTACGTGCCATGTATCAGAGAGTAGGACAGTGACTAGGATTGATAGACAGAGAATTGATGCCTTTGAACTTTGGTGCTGGAGAAGAGTGTTGAATATACCATGGTCTGCTAGGAGAACAAACAAGTTTGTCCTGGAGAGGGTGAAGCCAGAATGCTCCTTGGAGTCAAGGATTCTGAAGTTTCTTCATCTGACTTACTACGGGCATGTTGCAAGGAGAGATTGGTCCTTGGAAAGGGACATCATGTTTGGGAGAGTGGAAGGATGGAGAAGGAGCGGAAGACCCTCGATGCAATGGATCGATTCTGTGATTGAGGTGGTGGGAGTGAGTGTGTCGGAGACAGTGAGGTTGGTGCAGGATAGAGCAGGGTTTAGGGAGGGCTCTCGTACATAGCGTCACTACGGCACATAAGAACAACAACAAGTTGTTTTAAAAACAATATGAAATCTTAAAATTATTTTCCAACTTGTTCTTTAGAATAGAATAGAATTAATATCATATCATATATATATATGATGGCCTAGTGGAAAGAAGCTGTGCTGCAATCCCAAAGTCACACGGTTTGAGTCCATCAGCTGCTCTGCGGAAGAAGGATGGGCAATCCTCCTGTGCTATTAACTGCCTCTGAAAACCTGCTGGAGGGTCAGCTATATGTTGGTTCCGACTTAACGGTACCCAACTCAACAACAATCTATATACACACTCAGAGAAGGAGAGTTAAAAAAGGACATTAGATGAGCTAGGACATTTTCAACTGACAGTCTTATCAATCTGATAATGGGGAAACCTGAAGTATCTAGCCACATGTAAGAACAAGAAAGCTTGCATGGTTGTGGACCAGAAGGCTTCACAATAAACTCTGAGAAACACTGGGAACATGTTCCTTGAAATACTACTGGAGATTTTTGCCCTGAGATGATGTTCTTAGCAAAATATTTTCATCCCCTGTTACAACTGCTATTATTTTTCTGTTTGTTGATATTGTTTAAAAATTTGGCCTGTGCTGAATAAAGTTACTTATGTTTCTTGAAAAAAAAAAAAAAAACAACAATTTCATTTTTTACAGTATTGTATTACCCCCCCACCTCCCCACAACAATTCTCTCTTCAGTTTAGTACATTATATGATTGTTGTTTTTGTTTTGTGCCGTCAAGTTGCCTGAGACTCAGAGACCATTCTGAAGCTTACCCTTCCCTAAGCCAGTCTCACTGACTCCAATACACCTAATGACTATTGCCATAGTCATTGTATCAAACCATCTCATCCTGGGTGTTCCTCTCCTGTGCCGTCCCTCAACCCTTCCAAGCATGATGTCCTTCTTCAAGGATCAGTCTCTCCTGGCCACGTGCCCAAAGTATGTGAAACAGAGCTTCAAAATCCTAGCCTCTACGGAGAAACTTAATTTCACTCTCTCCAAGACTGATCTATTTTCTTGGCAGTAAATGGTATGTTCAAGACTCTTTTCCAGCACCACAACTCAAAGACATCAATTCTTCTTCTGTCATCCTTAATCCTTATCCAGCTTTCTG
This sequence comes from Elephantulus edwardii, assembly GCF_000299155.1. Lineage (NCBI taxonomy): Eukaryota > Metazoa > Chordata > Mammalia > Macroscelidea > Macroscelididae > Elephantulus > Elephantulus edwardii. Next base: position 4,575,702 of record NW_006399849.1, on the reverse strand, counting down.
ATGCATAGCAAGTAATTGCGAAGACCATAGCCTGAATTGCATTTATTATTACTGTATTATTATTTTGGAAGGTGTTTTAGTATATTGGGAAATGTTTCTTAAGTTAAATATCGATTGTGAAAACACTTCACCAGCTGATTATTAATTAAGAACCATATGCACCTGTTCTGACTTATCCACAAATTTAACATAAAGACAGATTTAAAAACGGATCTTTCATAACCCAAGGATTGCAATTACCTTACAAAATGTTATATGTTCTCTTAAAGCAAACAGTCAAGAGTTTTGAAATGTATTCTTTTGCTCTTTCAGTGAGCTCCCAGTTAGCAGGTAAACTTGAAAACGAAACCGCTCACTTGCTACCAGTGAGTCAATTTCATTGTGGGTGTAAATCTTACAGGACACTGCCCTCCCTCGGGTTTCTGGGCTGTAAATCTTCACAGCCGACTGCCTATCTTTCTACCATGAACTACTGACAGGGTTAAAACTTCCAGTCCTCCGGTTAGCTATTGCTGCTGTTGTTACATGCCGTTGAGTAAGAACCAACACAGAGCTGATCCTCCAGCAGATTTGCAGACATTGTAATGTCCTTCTTTCTCCTATGGATGAGCTGGGAGATTTAAACTTTCTTTAGCAGCCCAACTCCTTACCACTCGGCCACCAGAGCTCCCTTTCTTGTTCGCCATCCCACAAATAACATGCTCTGCCACCAGAGCTTTATCACAACCACATTACCTGATTTTTCTTTGTCTACTTTTAGATCAGAGATCTGGTGGCTTAGTGGTAAGGAACTGAGCTGCCAGTGCAAAGGTACTTGATTTGAATCCACCAGTTACTCCACAGGAGATGGGCCATTTCCTCCTATGCAGTTTTTGCCTCTGAAAACCCTCTGAATGGCCAGCTATGAGTTGGCTTCAACTTGATGGTATGCAACAACTTTTAGATCATCCTTTGGACATGTTGCTAGAGAGGCTATTCCTTGGAAAGGGGCATCATGTTTGGAAAGGTGGAGGGTCAGTTAAAGAGAGAAAGGCCTTCAGCAAGATGGACTGAAAATGGCACAGTGGCTGGAGCAGTGGAGTGGGCTCAAGTATCAGAGATGATGAGGATGGTACAGGAGAGGGCAGGGTTTAGATCTGTTATTCACAGGGTTACCATGAGTTCTACTCCACTCAATGACACCTCACAGCAACAGTAACTTTTAGATCTGGTTGCCTGGTGGTAAGAAGTTGTGCTACTAACCCCAAAGCAAGTAGTTCAAAACTACCAGCTGCTCCATAGGAGAAAACTGGGTAATCTCTCTCTCAGGTGATTTACAGCCCCAGAAAACCTACTGGAGGTTCAGCTATGTGTAGGTAATGACTCGTCGGTACATAAGAACAAATACTATCTTTACTGTGAGCCTTTCAAGTATTTTAAAAAAAAATACGATGTAAATCACATGCAAAAACTTCAGTTCTTCCATTTCACAAGCTAATATCTGCCTTTCGTCCTCAATTCCTGACCAACACACAAACACTCTCTCTCTCTCTCTCTCTCTCACACACACACACACACAAACACACACACACACTCTCTCTCTCTCTCTCTCTCACACACACACACACACACGCACTGTTTTCCCTAAAGGAAAGAGCTGTGGAGCCCACCTGTAAACAAGTGATCTTAAACAGCAAGGAGATTTATCTAAATCTCTGATTGCCACTTACCACACAAGTGATGCTGGGAAAATCATTACAATTTTTTGGTCTCTAACATTGACATAAGAGAGTTCTGGTGGCTCAGTGGTAAGGAGTTACATGGCCAACCTAAAGGCTGGCAGTTTAAATTTGCTAGCTGCTCCTCGAGGGAAAAGTGGGTAATCTCCTCCCATGCAATTTATTATCTATAAAATTCTCAGGAGGGTCAGGGAAGAGTTAGTGATACAACTCAATGAAGCATAACAACAAAACTGATGTAAGAGTGTATACACACATAACTGCTATGAGAATTGAGAAGATTTATGCTGTTCCTGTGTACCACTGAGTCACAATCAACTCATAGCTGACCCTCTAGTTGAGTTTTCAGAAGCAGTAAATTGCACAGGAGGAGATTACTCATCTTTTCCCCATGGAGCAGCTGGTGGATTCGAACTGTGTACCTCTGGGTTGGCAGCACAGATCCTAACCACTGAGCCTTGAGAAAAACGTTTTCACAACATAGAAAGCCAAAGAAGGACCAGGGACAACAGCAGCAGCATACACATGCCAGGTCCTAAACAGCCCATCCTTGCTCTGTCTACAGACAAAATGACGAAAACCAAAATTTGAGGGTCAGGGAGACGTTGGTGTATGAAGTGTACTGCAAAACTGTAAGCACTAATTCTGCATCTCATGCTACATCAACGAGATATTTTGGCCATCGTCTAAGGAGAATAAAGCCAGGAGGTCACAGGGCTAAAACCCGAAAATGAGGACAAGAGAGGGAGCTTGTAGATTAAGAGATACCGTGACTTGGACTGAATAACTTAATCCTGTTCTTTAAAAAAACGCATTTTTCATCTTTCTGCTTTTAGTCATGGCTGAGGATTAGGGTTCTGTAGCAGAGATATCCTGGCTTGGTCTCTGTCACTACACTGCTTTGAGCGTCTTTACCTCCACACTGGAAACGCATAATCCTTGCCCCATGCAAGTTTTACAGTAAAGTTTATAGTGGCATAAAGTATAGAGTACTTAGTGGCACAGAGTCAAGGATAAGGTGGCACAGTTTAGGAGTTTCAAAAAGTCAGTAGTAAAACCACATACAGCATTAAGGCTGGGAAGGAAAAATCTATTAGCAGGTTAGAAAAGCCCTTGGGCTCTAGTTAGAACTTGTTTCTGGTTCCAGAAGATCAAACAGATTTGTGGCCTTGGCCAAATAGCTTGGTCTTTCTCCTCCAGTGAGATTACCCACTGGAGAGTCAGCTATGGGTCGGTCCCAACTTGAACGGACACACAACCACAAGAATAGGTGGGTGGCCTAAATGGCCTTCATTGTCCTGTGCAGCTCAAAACATTTCATCATTCCTTTAAGAAATGATCTGTGTGTTTATCTCTTAGCAAAAGTCCCATTTCTTCACTGACAGACAAACTGTCTCAAGTGGGTTAAGTCCCACATGCCTCCTCCTCTGTCACACACCTGGTACTGGCCACCTCCCTCTCTAGTCCCATTTCTCAAGAATCCCTGGAATCACCTCATAAGTAAACTGCTTCTGTTTTTAGAAAATCTTAGAAATACAGGCCAAAATAACAAAGTTATAAATAGTAGGAAGAGCCTGGCATTGGTGTTGACACTGACCAGGGTTGATTTCTAGTAGTGCTATTTCCTCCTAATGGCATAGTTCAGTTCAAGTTACTTAACTTTAATAGAAGCCAGTTTCCTTGCCTATAAAACAGGAACAAACACCACCTTCCTATAGAGTTTTCGTTAGGACTAAGTGGGATTAAAAATATGGAGAGCTTAGCACAGTGCCAAGCACACAGGAAGTTCTCATTAAGTTTTATTATTTTAAAATGTACTTTTATTTATCAAGATTTTTTAAATTAATTTGTTCTAATTCTTAGAAGAGAATGACTATCATGCCATCATAATTATATGAATCCAAAATAAGTTCTTTCGTGACTGATTCATCTTGTCAGAATATTAAAAGTCATTGCTCTTGAATAGGTTTATGAAGCAAAAGGCCTCTTTCAAAGCAGTTGGCAGATTCGAAAGTGCTAACCTCAAGGTTAGTAGATCAGCCAGTCACTTAATCCACTGTACACTAAGGTTTCTGTCAGATTCCTGTTGTTGAATGCTACTGTGTTGGGACCTTCATAGCTGACCCTCCAGTGGATTTTTAGAGGCAGTAAATTGTATGGGTGGAGACTGCCCATCTTTCTCCCACAGAGCAGCTGGTAAATTTAAACTCTCTACCTTTGAGTTGCCAGTGTAATTTATTACCACTAACTGGGATATTAGGGGGCAGGTGTGCCAGAGAGAGTGAGATTGGCTCAAGATAGGACAGAGTTTAGAGCTATTTTATATACGGTCACTACGAGTCACAGGCAACGCCACGACACATAACAACAACAAAAACAACAAGACATCAGAGCTTCCATGGCACATAACAACAAGAAGCCATCAGAGCTCCCTGCCAGGTTCCTCACACTAATAAATTTATCCTGTTTATCGGGACTTACTTAATGCTATATTATGCTTCCCCACCACCACCAAATGTTACATTCTTTAAGGCAGGTAGGGACTAGTTCTAAAATCTACATCTGAGCTCATACTATTAAAATACATTTATATGTCACCTGAGTAGTAAAAGCCTAATTTAAAACAAGGAGTTGACTGAATACCGTTAGCATGGTATTCTAAACAAAGAAAATATTGAAATGCAACTGTGCTGTATTGCATCCCTGAAAGCAGAGTTTCATTTGGTTTTTCTCAATCTAAGTACATAGATTAAGTGCAGCGGCAAAGGCTCTGCCTGACAATCCTTTGTACTATAGCTTACACGCTTACAGACATAACAGGATCAACTTTGATAAGTTCTGATTGCTTACTAAAAAAGTTGCTCACAGTAAAAAAGGAATAATCATGTACATATCAAAAACGTTTCTTTTACCTTAAAGTATATAAAGATGCACATTTCCCAAGTTTCCAAAGTCATCCTAAGACTGTCTTGAGGAGTATTCCTTCCCAGTATTTTTTTTTTTACATCTATCTCATTCAGAGTTTCCTTCCCATAGTTTCCAGTTTCAATTTTCTAAGTGTTTCTATTTTCAGTTTTTTAAGTGTTCCAAAACTTGGGAAGGGAAAACCCCAAAAAAATAAAACCCACCAAAAAAATAAACTAACTTGGAAAACAATCTCAGAATATTCTTTCTTTATGATTTTCTCTCCACTGTTTTCTCATTTTCCTGCTCACTCTTCTAGTGACTCACATTCATGGAACCGGTTCCAAGAATTCAACATCCACAGAAACAATAGTGCTTTTTCCTCTTGCACTGTCCTTTTGTTTCTTAGGTTTGCATACTTGCTAAAATTATGTAGTCACAATAACAAGTGCAACTGGCACTAACAGGTTTGCAATAAACACAATGGATTGTTGTTGAGGCAACAGCGCAGTTACTGGAGCAGGGAAGAGGCCACTATAGCCAGGCACCGTCACTCAGCATGTCTTATAGGAAAAGGAAGAGATAGTCCAACCGATCAATCAGCTAGCAGGCAGCAAGAATGTATAGGCATCAAATGAATTTTTTAAATAAATTTTATTTTATTAATTTTAATGAAAATTTGCAGAGATTTTGGATTTCCATTCATTCATTGTTGCAATTTTCTCCCTGCCCACCCCCCACCCCCAGTTCCCTCTTCTCTTTGAAAAGTAGAAGAAAAATTCCTTCATTGGTATACAATCCCTGCAACCTCCCCCCCACCACCACCGCCCCGAGTGCACTCCACTATGCAACCTTCATTCCAGACTCTTATGATTACTATAATACTATATCGCTTTTAAACTGTTCTCTCCCTCATCTGTTTCAGTGCAGTATACATAATTTAAATGAAATATTTTTAATTGTCAATATCTAACTTTTTTGTTCTCTAACCTAAAGAACTGGCAAATGCATAAATTCAACCAAATATTTTTTTCATATGAAAAAATATGTTAACTCTATTTAACATAAATACTGCATCTCCACTCGTATTCAGTGATGTCAAGTTGGAATTAACTCATAGTTGACCCTCCACTGGGTTCCTGAGCCAGTAAATCACACGGAAGAAAATAGTTCTTTCTGTGGAGCCGTGGTAGATTAGAATGGCTTGAGAGGCATGGCCTTTGAGTTAGTAATGCAATTTATTATTGCCCGGCAAGAATCTGCACTGCCATCCCAAAGGAATACAGTTTGAGTCCACCAGCTGCTCTATGGGAGAAAGTGGGCATATCTCCTCCCATGCAATTAATGGCCTCTGAAAACCCCTTCAGAGGATCAGCTATGCTTCGGCTCCAACTCAATGGTGCACAATAACAACAACAATAGATTACTTACTGCTCTTTTTATCTATTGCTGAGTAGAGAATACTGGTTCTCACGACTTAAAAATTCTGTTTCATATCTGCTCAGGAATTCCTAATCGCTAATGAACTATCAAGAACTGAGGTCTGGCTTCCTTCAAATATTACCCTCTCTTCTTTCTGTAGGTTAAAGTCATATTTGCTGGAAATACAAAGAGAATGAAGATATCAGCATGTGTCTGCCAACTAACTCATTAGCAACAGAGGGACTGAAATATAGGATCCACATTGGCTTGTCTTGTTCCTGAGACATAAAACCCTTTGGCCCACAAAACAATCAAGCACTGTCACTAGAAAAGAAGAAAAAGGAAGAAACAAAAGGGAACCAAAGATTCCCCTTGACTGAAGTCATGGTTAAGTAACAAGCACTCTGTAAGTAAAAAATTTGTTTTGTCCTGGTAATGTCATTTAACTATAATAAGCAAATAAATTACAGATGCACTATTAAGATGGGAAAAAAAAATCAAGATGCTTGGGACAAAGAAGGAAGAGAGACTGTCTTTAGGTTCGAGGTTAGTAGTGCATCATTATGCTGGCAAGAAAGTGTCCAGGTTTTCAAACAGGTTGGGTCTGGTTCTAGTGCACTATCTAGAATAGGATTTCTACTGACTCTCCTCATTCCAGACTCCTTGGACAGGTAGAAAGAGAGGCCAAATTTTCTTCTAATGAAGCTCACATTTCTACAACAGACCCTAAAAAGTCTAAATCAAGTTTATTTTTATGGCTGCCCTTATGAGCCCTTAAAAAAACCCCAAAAACAATAAAACAAAAACCAAACACAAACACACACACACACACACACACAAAACTCCACTAGTATGTATAGGGCCTCCACACAAAAAGAAAAGGGTGGGGAAAGGAAAAGAAAAAAGAAAAAGACTGATAACCCAATTACAAATTAGGAAAGACACAGAAAGACTTCACAGAGGAAGACATTCAGATGGACAACAGATACATGAAGAAATGCCCCAAATCACTGGCAACAAGAGAGATCTAGATCAAAATCACAATGAAAAACCATCTTATCCCAGAAGCACTGGCAAAGTTTAACAGGGCAGCAAGCAATAAATGTTGGAGAAGCTGTGGAGAGGTGGGAACTCTCATACACTGTTGGTGGGATTGTAAAATGGTACAATCACTATGGAAGACAGTTTGGCATTTCCTCAGAAAGCTGAACATAGAAATTCCATGTGACCCAATTATTCTACTGCTAGGAATATACCCCAAGGAAATGAGAACTAAGGCACAGAGACTTGTACACCAATGGTGACAGCAGCATTACTCACAATTGCAAGAACATGGAAACAGCCCAAATGTCCAATCGCAATCTAATGGATTGAGAAATTGTGGTACATTCACACAATGGAATATTATGTAGCACTCGGGTGAAACTATTTCAAAAATTACTACATAACTTGGAAGAGACTGGACAGCACTATGCTAAGTGAACTAAGTCTCAAAAGGACAATTCTGCATGAGACCATTATTGTAAAAACAGAAGGATAACTAGTAAAATGTGCATGGGGGTCTAAAAGAGGGGGAGTGCGAGCAGAGGGACGAGAATGGATAGGGGGAAAATCATGGAGTGACACAATTTGATGGGTGGAAAGAGTGGGAGTTAAAGGAAATGGGACAGATTTGGTGGGGACCTGGAAAGACAGGGTAATGGTGGGCATAGTTAAATGGTTATTCATTTTACAAAACATAGTGAGTGGGAATGATTGTATGAAACACAATGTAAGAGAAGGATAGAGTGAAACACAACATATATGAACTTTGCATGCAAACCAACATAAAATAATAATAATAAAAACACCCAAACAACAGTGTGATGATGTAAGAATTCTAGTCCCTTGTTAGGTTATCATATGCTGTCAAGACAACTACAACTTGTAACAACCCTATGGACCTTTGCCCTGCCCTGCACCATCGTTATAATCTCTGCTGTGCTCAAGTCCATTGTTGCAGTGATTGTGTCAACCAACCTCCTGGAGGGTCTGCCTGTCTTCCTCTGACCCTCTACTTTTCTCCAGCATGAGGTCTTTTTTCCCAAGGGGTGGCACCTACCATATGCTCAAAGTATGTGAGATGATATGGCTCCCATATCCACTAAAATGTCAAACCACAGAAGTAGCATGAAGAATAGAAAGAGTTGAAGCATGGTAATAACCTCAACTTATTGCTGTAGACTTGAAAACGACTAATAGAGGACCTTCCAGGGGGTTATCAGAGATTGGAAATAGCACAGGAGCAAACTGCCCATCCTTCTCCTGAGGAGCCACTGGTCGATTCAAAGCATCAGAGAGGTGCCATCTATGGGTTTTCAGTGCAACTTGACAGACTATGTCGCCAGGGTTTTCAAGGACAGTAACATAACTAGCTTTAAATCCTGGTTGTACTATTAGTGTACCCTGAGAAAATTATTTTACTTTTCTGCAACCCATGTACACAATGAGGATTATGGGGTACACCTTGCTGGCTTCAGAGAATTAATAAGAAAAACACAGAAAGTGCCTTAGTGTAATTACTACCAGTTGCCACTGGATGACTTCTGATTTGTGGCAACACCGCATGTAGAACTGGGCTCCACAAGTTTTTGTATGAGTTATCTTTTGGAAGTAAGTTACTAGATTTTTCTATTGAGGCACTTCTGGGTGGACGCAAACTTCCAACTTTTCAGTAAATAGCTTTGCGATAACTCTCTACGCCAGTCACTTCACTGCAACAATTATTGCCAAGTAAAAGATGCCAAAACTTTTAACTCTATGACTGAAAAGAAAATTTCAAAATTTAGATGCAGGTTTAAGCATCCTATAAACATGTGAGGCAAGACACAGAAAATACCCAGGATGTTTGTTTCTAGCCCAAAATTCTTATGCAAACCAAGTATAATCTAAGTAATATAAGCATTGACTGTAGTTAGCTGTCTTTTACAAATCAAAGTGTGAAAGGAGATAGAGATCTGAGAGAGCCCCCGAAGGGAGGAGGGGAAGTCTCAGAGTCCAGAAGCTACAAAAGCCAGAGGGATGGTTTTGAAATGCAACATTTTATCAGGTCCTGTCAAGCTTTAAAAGGTCTATGGGAACTCCCCACTGACTTAGGGTGGGGGTAAAGTCCAAAATTTTTGATAGGTTTGTGAGGTTTATTATTCAAAATGTCTTTCCTAGCCTCTGAATTTGACTTTGTCATGTTGGTGGGCAGGAATACATGATTAGGGCGTGTTAGCCCACCCACAAGGGGTTGCCTATCTCACCCAGCCAGCGGATTGGCTAGTCTCACCAATCCACCAGGGAATTGATTAGTCTCACCAACGTACAAGGAGACTGGTTGGTCTTGCCATTAACTTGTGTGGGCCCAGCAGCAGAATTGAGAGATCTTCCCTGCCAGTGCCAACAAAGAAGAAGAAACAAGAGAATGTAGCATGTCCTTCAGTCCCAGAAATTCTTGTTCCAGCTACGCCTACGGCAGCAGTAACTATGTCCAAACCAGAGAACATGAGATGGAGCTACATTGGGACTGCTAAACACACACACACACACACACACACACACACACACA
>NW_006399849.1:4512692-4565816 GCF_000299155.1 Elephantulus edwardii | reverse complement strand
TAGTTCTGTGTGGTCTGTGAGTTATACCATCAGATTTTGGACCCAGCAAAGCAGTAAGATTGGTGTTGAGATAAGTAGAAAGAGGTACAGGAACTTGGGGGAACTCTGATCTCATGGGAACTGGTTTTGTGTTGTTAATGCTGTTGACAGGAACAGTTCCCTTTTGGAAAGCCAAATGTCAGATATGGCCATCCCTGGTGGCCCTTGCTCTTTTCACAAGGTCAAAGAGCTGACCCCTGTATTCCATATCTTCTCTAGCGAGTTCTTTTTTAAAACTTTTATTTTATACAGGTTTGCTCACAAAGTTTGTATACATTGTGTTTCACATTATTCTTCATTCATATTGTGTTTCATGCAATCACTCCTATGCATTATGTTTTATAAAATCAACCATCGTTGGACCTTGCCCATTACTACCCAATCTTTTTTTTTAAAAAAAAATTATTTTATTTTGTGAGTGTACTGTCAAATCGGATCTGACTGGTACAGGAGGAGATTGTACCTCCTTCTCCAGCAGAGCATCTGGTGGATTTGAACCACACTCTTCTGGGATTGCAGTGCAGCTTCTTGCCACTAGGTCACCAGAGCTCCCTACTACCCAATCTTTTCAGGTCACCACTGGATCTTTCCCATTTTCTTCACCCCCTCTCTCCACCCACCAAACTGTGCAATTTTGTAGTTTCACCCCTACCCATCCTCACTCCTCTGCCCCCACTCCTTCCCTCCTGGGGTCTCCATACATGTTTTTACTAGTTTATCCTTCTATTTTTACAATAATGGTCTTATGCAGTATTTATCCTTACAATTCAAGCAATTATTTTAAGTAATTCCAGTTCCCTGATAACACTTACATTCTCTTTGGAATGGACTTGATTTCTCCCCACTTGATCCATATCTTTGCTTCCCTAACTTCCATCCACTCTCCTTTCTTTTGCTCAGGAAGACTTCTCTGTCTCACTTTCTCTGTTTTGCTTCCCCAACACCTTGTCTGTATTTATCATAGCAATCATCACACTGGAGGGTAACTACTGGCCTCCCTCTAACACACACACACACACACACACACACACACACACACACCCCACCCATAGTAGTCCACAGTCTGCTGCTCTGCTAACCAAAAGGCAGCATGTCTCCAGCAATCTGAATCCACTAGCTGCTCCAAAAAAGATGAAATCCCTCTGCTTAAGATTTACAGACTCAGAAACCTGATAGAGGTTTACTATGCGTGTGAATTGGCTCAATGGCAGTGAGTGAGTGAGTAGTCCTATTGGTATAGCGTTTAACATACTGGGCTTCTAACCTATAAGTCTGCATTTCAAATCCACCAGCCACTTCAAGGCAAAAAGACAAGCAAAAAGTCTCCTCCTGTCAAGGAATCACCCTGAGTCAGAACTGACGTGACAGTAGTGGGTGTTTGGATTTGAACACACACAAAGTTGGACTCACTTCAAGCATCTTGCTGGCCACCTCCCTGATACAAAGCTGTTACAAAACTCAGTCTCACAAGGACAAATACTGCAGAAGACCATTATTGTATAAATTGAATAGAAACGAATAAAACATATACAAGGAGGGAAGAGGTGGAAGCAGAGAGGTGAGAATGGGTAGGGGTGAAACCACAGGCTTGCACAGTTTGGTGGGTGGAGGAAGTGGGTGAAGGAAATGGGAAGGATCCGGCCGGGACCTGAAAAGATTGGGTAATGATGGGCAAGGCCCAATGGTGGATTGATTTCATAAAACATAATGCATGTGAATGACTGTATGAAAATACAGTATAAATAAAGAATAGTACGAAAAAATTTAAAAAACCAAACAAACAAAAAAGAAATAAGGCTGAAGACCTAAAAAAACAACAACTACTGAATGTGAAATTTCTGAGACCTCTCAATTCTGTGTTAGTTTGTCTCTATTAATCTTGTTTTAAAGGGACAAGAAGTTAGGCTGCTGGTATCCATGCCCGTTGTGGCTACTTCCCCAGCCTGATTAAGATTTTTATTTAAGAAGATAAAATACTGCATACTAAGAACTTTAAAAATCACATTTGTTGGCAAAGTGAAGGTACTTCTGAAACACCACTGCAAGAACCTCCAACTTATAAAATTATATGCCGGCAAAGATATGCATAATTATAAATTAGGTTGTTATTTTATATATACATACACATATGCACACTTTAATAAGTCTGTTGTTGCTATTGTTATGTATTGTCAAATCAGAACCAACTCATAGCTGATGCCCCAGGGGATTTTCTGAGCCAGAAAATCACCCAGGAGATCACCCATCTTTCTCCCACGGAGCAATTGGCAGATTCACACCTCCTTCCTTTGGACTGGCAGAGCAGCTTCTCACCACTAAGCCACCAGAGCTCTCTTAAAGAAATCACACTACAAATCAGAATTACTGGATGAAACATGCAAATAAGAATTTCAAAAGTATGGAAAATGGACTGGGCCTGCTGTGTGTTAAGGTGCAATTAAATAATATGAAAATCTTAGAATTGGAAAATATGGAGATTTAAAAAAAAAAACACCACCACCGAAAGTGTCAAAAGTATTCAGGGTCGCTGAATTACTCTCAATGGCTCAGATCACCACTCTCTCTTGGAACCCCATTTTGGTACCACTTTCCCATTAGAATCACCTGCTTCCAAACCCAGCCAACTCTTTCTAGCCAAAGCCTTATGTCTACAGCGCCGTATGTGAAGGTTTTGGGGAGGGGAGCCCTCCTAGTTGGCCTGACTGAAGCTTTACCTACCTACCATACCTCTTGCCAAGAAAGTGAGCAGCAGGGGGAAATGGCAAACAGGAAGTGATACGTGAATGTTCCAGAACAAAAAGGAAGAACAAAGACGAGGCTGAGGGGGGCTAAAGGAAAGGCTGACATAAAAGCTTAGGAAAAGGAACGTCTAGATTGAAAGACTGAAAAGCTTGAAGGCAAGAGGTTCGAGGCCACCAGCTGCTCTGCGGGAGAAGGGTGGGCAAACTCCTCCCGTGTGATTAACTGCCTCTGAAAATGCACCAGAGGGTCAGCTATGGGTGGGTTCCGACTCCACGGTACAAAACGTTCCAGCCTTGCTGACTAGGGCTGGGCAAAGTCACATCAATGGAATGGGGAAAGTGAGACTTGGGAGTAATGACTGATCACGCATGCTGGAAACACACAGGATTTCAGGGAAGTAAGAGGGTTGAGGAAAGAATTCTAGGCCGGACAGGACAGCATCGTGGATCCAGGATCTGCACTTGGATCCGAAAGCACCCTGCTCCTTTCTAAGGGTGAATTCCCCAACCTCTGTGTGCCTCAGTTTCCTCATCTGCAAAAGGAGTAAAGTGTTAGCACGCGTCTCTCAGGCTGGTTGCGAGGATTAGCCAGTCGCCAAAACACTGGATACACCTGGGGCGGAGCAGACCGCTGAGGTTCTCCACGACCTTGGCGAGAACAATTTTTGGCTGGCAATAGGAGCATAAAGTAGAAAGTAAGGGATTAGCAAGCAAGTGTGCGGAAGGAGGCCAATGTGCGGTGAGATGCGGAGGGAGGCCACAAGGCGTGGATGGATGATCCTCAGAGGGAAAGGCGCGACGTGCGAGCCCAGTGCGAGCGAGATCCTTTCCCAGAGACAGAAGGCTGCTGCAAGCCCGGGAAGAACCAGGATCTCGACTGGACCCAGCTGCTCTCTAGTTGGCGTGGGACTTCTCTGGGCAAACACAGAGGCAGCCGGGCAGCAGTGGAGACCGGATCCTTCCTGCCCGGCTTCCCCAGGGAGCTCGGAAGAGCGCGCTTTGCATCCGGTAAATGTGAATCAGAGCTGACTGATCCGAGGGGGGTGAAAACCGATTTCCCAAAGCACGAAACCCGGGAAGATGTAACAGGCTTTCCCATTTCCAGCTCCCGCAGGACCTGTTCTACGGCTCTGTACTCCTCGCTCTCCTCCTTTGCGAGCAGCCACCCGGCCAGCTGCGGCTGCAGACACAGACAGTGCCCCGCTCTACCACAGGGTCCCAAGTACATTCCGGGCTAGAGGACACCAAAATGCCCGAGGCGGGAGAGAAAAACCCAAAACAAAAGGGGCGCGAGAAATCTGCAGGGTTCCCGGTCAAGCCAGATGCCCGAGCTGGAAAAGTGACCTCAGCGGACAAGGTCGAGCAGGTCCCACCCGGAGGCGCCTCTGCCCCGCCCGCCTGGCACCGCAAGGCCCGCGCGGGGGGCGCCGCGGGGAGCTGGAGGCCCCGGCGGGGTAGGGACCCGCCGTCCCGGCTCCGCTGGTCGCGCGCTCCCCGGTCCGACCTGCCCTTTCGGCTGCCGGGGGAAAGCGGGGCGGTGGGTCCCGCGGAAGCGCAGGTGAGCGCGGCGTCCGCGCACCCCAGCGGGGGAGACAGGGCCTCCGCCCTCCGCGCGCCCCAGCGCGGACACAACTTCCGAAGCGCCTCTCCACGGCCAGCCGAGGGCCTGGTCCTCCCCGGGTTCCTCGGCCGGATCCGCGCGTGCCGCGCCCAAGTTCATCCATCCGGCGCCCCGTGCCCGTCCCTCGCGCCGTCTCCCACCCCCACCTCGTCTCCTCGGCGCCCAGAAAAAGTTTGGCCCCGACCTGCGGACCCGGGGCCCCACACTCACCGGGCCGCGACGAGAGCCGAAAGCGCCGGGAGCGCGCGGGAGCGAGGGCGGCGGGCAGCTTGAGCGCGGAGCTCCTCACAGGCGCCCCTGCTGCCCTGGCCGCCGACCCAGCTGAAAGGGGAGGAGGCAGGCGGGGTGTCACCTGCCCGCGAACCCACCCCGCCGCGTGACGCCGCGCAGCGCCGCCCCTGCCCGCCCGCCGCCAGGTACCCGCGAGGGGCCGGAGGGAGGAGCTGGCGCCGCTCAGAGGCAGCGGGAGTGGCCGGGGAGGGCGTTACGCGCCCTGCGCCCCGGGCCAACCGTACGCCCTGGGCCTCCACGCCAGACCCCGCGCCGGCCGACCACCCCCCGAGCGTCGCCCCACACAGGGAGCCCTGGCCGATGCGGGATCCGCTTCCATTTCCTCCTGAGCAGAAATGGCATCACTCAGGTCTTTTCCTCCGCACCTAAAAAGTGTGGAATGACTCCCGGAATGAGTTGTAGGGAACTCCGAAATGAGGAAAGCCCCGACTGAGGAAGGTCAGGCTGGCCAGGGAGAGGACATCAAGTGGGATGTGTCCTTCTGAAAACTGTTCAGAGGACCCAAGGTCCTGGTCAGTTCGTAACTAAGATGGACCCAAGGACAGCCTGAAGGGAGAAGTCCAGTGTAACTGGAGGGAACTGAGATGTGAGCTCAGCTCCATCCTCTGCTCATTAAGACGCAGTAAAAAAGGTGTTGCAAATGTTGTAGGATGAAGGAAGCTTGGAGCAATAAAGGCTAGATTATCTAATCTAACAGCAACTGCTGCAGGGAACAAAGTCTAGCACAATCTTGTCTCCTTATCTACAGTGGCGGTGGGGAGTGGGAACGCCAGGCGTGTGTGCACCCCAGCAGTCGCTGTGTTCACATTTCCATGTACCTGGCCTTGTCTAAACGTGGCTCTTTTAACCACAGTTGCCTTTTTGAATCCTGGAATAGAAAAGCAAAATGAGACGCCAGAGAAGTTACTTGCTTACCAGACAAAACCCGAGAACACTAAAGGAAACAAGAAAGAGAGTCCAGAAACTTTGAAAAATAACATGTTCCAACCTCTTAAAAATGTGGGCTGTGAGTCTGTGCTGTCGCCTTAAGCATGGAATCAGGATAAAGAAGCATGTTTTTCTGGTGCAGGGTTTGCCTTCCATATCCTAGTCCTATAATAAGACGTTAAACAAATAGGGTGGTTTTTTTCAAGTCTATTTGTTGTTAGATTACTTCTGATTGGTTCCAACTCACAGTGACAGGATGAAGAACAGAACCAAAAAAACCATTGGCCTTGGCTGCCTCCAGTCCCTGCTGCGCACAAGCCCAGGGTTGTGGCTGCTCTACTGTCTGTGAGAGGCTTCTCTTTTTCACTGATGCTCTATTTTGCCAAGCATGATATGTCTTCCCCAAAGCCTTGTGCCTTCTTTCATATGTCCAAAACACACAAGACAAAGTCTCACCAACCACCTTGCTAAGGAATATTTTGACTGTATTCTATGTGTTCATTGTGCAGACAGTCCATGGTATATTCAGTATTCTTAGCCAACATTCAAGAGTGGTCTTTATTCATTGTCTAAATTTTACATATACTTTGGGCATGTTGCGAGGAGGGGCCGGACCTTGGAGAGGGACACCATGTTTGGGAGAGTGGAGGGACAGCGCAGGAGAGGAAGACGCTTGATGAGATGGATCGATTCTGTGACTGGGGTGATGGGAGTTTATCAGAGAAGATGAGGTTGGCACTGGGTAGAGCACGGTTTAGGGCTCTTGTACATAGGGTTGCTATGAGTCGAAAGCGACTCGACAGCACATAACAACAAACAAATGTTTCATGTCGGTCTTGAGACTATTGTGAGCCTGATCCATGGTCTTCACGATTACTTGCTATGCATCAGAGAGCTAGACAATGATTAAGGATGATAGAAGAAGAATCATGCATTTGAGTTGTGCTGGACAAAAGCACTGATTGTACCATGGACTGCTAAGAGAACAAACAGATCTATCCTAGAGAGGGTGAAATCATGCTGCTCCTTGGAGGCAAAGATTTTGAAACTCTGTCTCACATCCTTTGGGCATGTTGCCAGGAGGAACCAATGCATGGGGAAGGACATCAAGCTTGGGAAGGTGGAAGGACAGCGCAAGAGAGGAAGACCCTGGGTGAGATGGATTGACTCAGTGACTGGGATAATGGGGTTTGTGTGTCAGAGACAATGAAATTGGCTCAGGATAGGGCAGAGTTCAGAGCTGTTGCACATAGGGTCACTATGAGTTGCAAGCAACTTGACGGCACATAACAATAACTTGAAGCAATTGGACTATCAAAGCCACATTGGGTCTAGCTGTACCCTAATCCTCAAAGTAACATTGTGGTTGAGCCTATTAAGAAACAGGCAAGCAAGCAAAGGAACTCCCAAAACTAAAGAACCCAGCCTTTCTGTAGTAGAGTTGATTCCAACTTATAGCCACCTTCCATCACGTATGTACCTCTGGGGATTTTAGGGAGAACTCTGTCCTGCCCATCTTTCTCCCCTGTTGTTGTTATGTGCTGTCGAGTCACTTGCAACTCATAGTGAGCCTATGTACAACAGCCCTAAACTCTGCTCTGTCCTGTGCCAATCGCACTGTCTCTGACACTCCATCCCGATTATCCCAGTCACTGAATCAATCCACCTCATAGAGGGCCTTCCCCTCCTGCGCTGTCCTTCCACCCTCCCAAGCATGATGTCCTTCTCCAAGGACTGGTCTCTCCTCACAACATGTCCAAAGTATGTTAGACGGAGCCTCAGAATCCTTGCCTCCAAGGAGCGACCCGGTTTAACCCTTTCCAGGATGAATCTGTTTGTTTTCCTAGTAGTCCATGGTACTCTCAATACTCTTCTCCAGCACCACAGCTCAAAGGCGTCAATTCTCCTTCTATCCTCCTTGGTCATTGTCCAACTCTCTGATACATAACAAGTGATTGCAAAGACCATGGCCTGTATCAGACACACCTTAGTCTCCAGAGAGACACAATTGCTCTTCAGTACTTTGGAGAGGTCCCTAACAGCAGACTTTCCCATGGCATTGCACCTTTAATTTCCTGGCTACTGGTGCCAAGAGTGTTGACTGTAGAGCCCAGCAAACTAAATCTGTGAACAATCTCAATCTCTTCACCATCCATCCTGATGCTGCCAATTGGTCCAGTGGTGAGAATCTTAGTCTTCTTGACATTGAGCCTCAATCCTTATTGTAGGCTGCAGTCCTTGACCCTCTGCAGCAGGTGCTTCAGGTCCTCCTCAGTTTTAGCAAGCAGGGTTGTGTCATCTGCATAACGCAGATTGTTGATAAATTGTCCACCAATCTTGACCCCACATTTCTCCTCATTGAGCCCAGCCTCCCGGACAATCTGTTCTGCATATAGGTTGAAAAGGTATGGAGACAGGATGCATCCCTGGCATACGCCCTTCCCAATTTTGAACCATGCAGTGTTCCCTTACTCTGTTCTAATGACTGCCTCCTGGTCCAAGTATAGGTTTTGCATTAGAACGATCAAGTGTTCTGGGATTCCCATTCTTCTCAGTCAGCCACAGTTTCTTACGATCCACACAGTCAAACGCCTTTGCATAGTCAATGAAACACAGATAGACATTTCTGTGGTATTCTCTGCTTTCAGCTAAGATCCATTTTTTTTTCTCTTTCTCCCTTGAACAAATCAAATCCCTGGTGGATTTGAACTGGTGACATTTCAGTGAGCAGCTTGGTTTTTTTGTAACCATAAAAAAACACCAAAAGTGAATGAACAACAAACTTCCATTGAGCTAATTCCTATTCATTGCTGAGTTGATTCCTCCATCAGATTTCTGAGGCTACAAATCTTTGAAGGAGGAGGCAGCCAAGCTTTCTCCTGCACGTCAAACTGCTGATATTTCTGTTAGCACCATAAGACATAACACAGGTAACTCTTAGTGGCACCCTTGTGGTAGGTGGTGGGTGCCCTTGAGTTAGAACTGACTCACAGCTGACCCTCCAGCAGGCTTTTACAAGAGGACATGGCCCAATTAGTGGCCATTAAAAGGAAATAAAAGGATATAAAAGCTCAAATGTTACAGAATCTTGAAATCAAGGTAATGAAGGATATCAGATTTTAACTTCCTTTTAGAGAAATTATGCCCTCATAGTAAAAACAAATCATTTTGTATATTTGGGAAATTCCTTTGGGAACTGGAAACGGTTGCTTAATGATCTTTGCCTTTGAATCTCTCACTCTCTAGAAATTTCCAAAAATGGAGAAGATCAAATGGATTTATTCCTTCAAGTGCCCAAGTGTTACTTTCAATGTGAATGAAACAATATAAATAGGTGGGGAAATGGAAATTATCACCTACTTCTTAATCAGTCAGGTTCCCCGGGGAAGCACACTGATAACTCACTGCCACTGACTTTGTTCCTACTCATAGGGACCTTTCCTCAAGTTTCTGAGGCTGTTAATCTTTACAGAAAAAGACTGTCCCTCTTTGTCCCACGGAGCAGCTGGCAGAAGTGAGCTGCCGGCCTTCCGGTTAACAGTACGATCTCTTCTACTCTATGGCTCATGGAAGCAGCACTTGCAAAATAAAAGGATGCATTGCACTGGACCCATCTGCTGCCAAAGACCTCTTCTTCAAAGCTTGAAAATCAAAGATGTCACTTTAGCTGATGTCTAAGATCTTTGTCACTGCATATGCATTAGAAAGCTGGGCAATGAAAAAAGAAAGAGTAAAGAAGAAATGATGCATTAGAATTGCAGTAGTGGCAAAGAATATGGAGTGTATTACGGACTACCAAAAGAATGTCCGAGACAACCATGGGGGAAATACAACTCGATTGCTCTGTAGAAGCAAAAGTGGTGAGGTTTGTCTTGCTTACTTTGGAAATGGCAGCAAGAAATAGCTTGAACAGGACAACATGGTGAGTAGAGTAGAGGGTTTAGCCAAGAAGAAGGAAATCTTCTTTGACAGGGACAGATTCCAAATGGCTTCACCAAGGCCACCGAGTCTGTTGATGGCTCCCTGGGCTGGGATTTTATGCTGGAATCATTTATAAACATACTTGTCACTCTTTTTTTATTTTAAAAAACAAAACAAAACAAAACAAAACAACAAATGGCTTCACCAATGGCCTCAAACCTACCAAGAGTTGTGCAGATGTTTTGTATGAAGTCAACATGAGTTTGAGAAAACAGCAACTAATAACAGCAACAACAATATTCTAGGTCCTGGAGATTCATCAGACAATAAAACATATCTAAAAAAAAAAAAGCCACAAACCCTTAAAATAAAAACAAAACAAAAACCACCCTATGCTCTTGTGAAGTCATGTTCTTTTGGTTGGGAATGACAGTAAATGAATAAAAGAATAAAACACATAGAATGTCAAGTTGTTACAAATGCTGCGAAGTAAAACAAAAGAGTAGGGCCTTTGGAACAAGCAAAGTCTCCCTTTATGGAGAATGAACTAACTCAGTCTCATAAGGACAAATACTGCATAAGAACATTACTGTAAAAACAGAAGGATAACTAGTAAGATGTATATAAAATTCCAGAAGGAGAAAAGAGATATGAAAAGAAAAGACAACAGTAAATCACTAGGATAGAAGAGTTTAGTGGGTGGGATAGGGGTCCAGGGAGGGGCTATGTGTGCTCTGAAGGAATAGGAAAGATTTAATAGGGACTGGAAAAAAACAGGGTAAGAGGTATAGCTCAATAATAATAATAAACTAAAACACAATGTACATGAATGATTGAAACATTAAATGAAAGATTGTTTAAAACTCAATGTACATAAATGAAAACAATGTAAATGAATTATTGTATGCAAACCAATTTTTAAAAACCCACAAAAATAAAGTGGTTTTGGAAGGTACTTGAGCCAGGATTGTGAATCACTAAGTGACAAGCTTGTGTCACTGAGGGTGGGAATATTATCATGTCAGAGATAGAAGCAAACCATAAAACCCTGGGTCATACGCCTAAGTGGTAAGTTCACATTCAAGGAATGATTGGAGAGGAGGGAGAGAGGACAGCAGTAATAAATGAGGTCAAAGAGTTAAAAGAAGCATTTTGATTAGTGACATATTATTCAAATGTTAAAAGCAGAGCCCGAGGACAGAATCAGATAATTTATGAAGCACTTGCCAAATCCAGGTGAGAAGGGCATCTTGGACAAGGTTGGTAGCAGCAAGACCTGAATGAGGTCTTAAAAGTATATTCTGAAAGTAAAATCAACAGGATTTTGTAAAGCCCAGAAGGGAGATGTGAGGGAAGATAGACAGTTGAGGGATTAGGGTAAGGGTTGTTTTAGCAGCTGATGAAATTGTAGATGCTTATTAGATATTCAAGTGGGAATATTAGGGAGCTCTGGTGGCCTAGTGGCAAGAAGCTGCACCACAATCCCCAAAGCATGATGTTCAAATCCACCAGTTGCTCCACAGGAGAAGAAAGGGCAATCTCTTCCCACACAATTCACTGCCCCTGAAAACCCACTGGAGGATCAGTTCCAAGTGGACAGCACACAACAACAGCAACAACTAGTGGCACAATGATTGAACACTTAGTTGTTCAATAAAAGATCAATGTGCCAAACTCACTCGCCACTCACAGGAGGAAGATGTGGCAGTCTGCTTGTTTAACTAGCACAACCTTGGCAGTTCTGTTCTATTTTATGGGTCCACTTATGGGGAGTTGGAATTCACTTTAGAACAACAGGTTTGTTTATTTGATGGAAGAAAATAAAAACAAGGCATCCAAGGGAGTCTAGGTAGAACAAAGGTGTTGCCCATTTTTAGCAATATTAATATTTTCCTAAATTTACTTGGTCTTTCTTTTCTTATTTTGGAAGTAAAATGTTAGCAATAAAGTTTCACCCTGACCTAAACGTTTTCCCCCCAAAGGTAATCACTGTCCTAAAGAAGGTCTATATCATTTCCAAGCATGCTTTCATATTTGTAATATTGAGCTATGCTGTAACTTTGTATATGCTTTAAAAAGTTATAGAATGAATATCATACTGTGTATATTCATCTGCAGCTTTGATCTTCAGTCAGATTGACCCAGTGAACTATAGATCTGAATCTTGCCTTATCCTATGCAAGCTCGTCCATGCCCAAGAGTTGATATATGCAAGTTTATTAATTCATTTAATGTCATAGGCTGGGTTCTCTAGAGGAGAAAAGCCATTGAGATATCAATAAATCTTTTTCATATACATGACAGAGGATCATCCGTAAAGATCATCAAAGTGCTGACATCCATGAGTCAGGCATCAAACTAGAGGCTTCTCTTAACTCATGGAATCCCACAACTAAGATAAAGGGAATTCTGGTGGCTTAGTGGTAAGGAATTGTGCTTCCAACCTAATGTCACACAGTTCAAATCCACCAGCATTCACCACCAGAGCAGTGAGCATTCTCCCCATCTCCTTAGAGATTTACTGCCTCAGAAAACCCACCTGGAGGGTCAGTTATGAATTGGTTCATCTCCATGGTACATGATAACAACAATAGCACTAGGCAAATCCCAAAGAAATAAGAGCTGCAACACAATCTGGCATACACACAACCATGCTATTGTAGCATTATAGTAGAAAGAAAGTGGAAACAACCCAAAGGCCCGTCAATGGATGAATGGCTAAAAAAAGGTGCAACAGTGGCACAATGAAGCATTATGGATCATTACAAAATGATGAAGAGGGGTTGGAGAAATGGCAGTTTCTGGGGAGAGTGGGGCTTCGGGCGGCGGAGGCGGCACAGAGGATGCGTTTATGGCCTTCTACAGTGAGGTGAAGCAAATAGAAAAGAGAGATTCGGTTTTAACATCTAAAAATCAGATTGAGAGATTGACCCATCCTGGTTCCTGCTACTTCAACTTGAACCTCTTTGAGGTTCTTCAGATAGATCCTTAAGTGACAGATGAGGAAATAAAAAAGAGATTCCGGCAGTTATCTTGGTGCATCCTGACAAAAATCAAGATGATGCTGACCGAGCACAAAAGGCCTTTGAAGCTGTGGACAAAGCTTCCAAGTTGCTACTTGATCAGGAACAAAAGAAGGGGGCCCTGGATGTAATTCAGGCAGGAAAAGAATACATGGAACACACTGTAAAAGAGCGAAAAAAGCAATTAAAGAAGGAAGGGAAACCTACAAACGTGGAAGAAGATGATCCTGAACTGTTGAAACAGGCAATATACAAACAGACTATGAAGCTCTTTGCTGAACTGGAAATTCAAAGAAAAGAAGAAGCCAAAGAGATGCGTGAAAAGAAGCGACAAAGGGAAGAAGAGATTGAAGCCTAAGAAAAAGCCAAATGAGAGAGGGAGTGGCAGAAAAACTTTGGGGAAAGTTGAGATGGTCATGTGAATAGCTGGTGAAATTTCCAAGCAAACACAAAAGGCAAGAAAGAGAAGAAAACTTGAACTTTCCTGAGACCACCAAAAGTAAAAATGTAGCAGCGTGAGCCATCCCTTGAGGTCACAGTCACAGAACCTTCCTCCAACTGCCACCCTCCCCTCCTGCTTTGAAGGACTCATTCTTTCTCCCACCTCTACCCCAACATAGAGTAGTATTTGCTTTTTAGTCCATTTTGTTTCAATACAGTTTAATATCAAATCAGAGTCATTCTTTTGTACATTGAAATGAGGGACTTGGTTTTAAAAAACAAAAGACCTTCCCCACTCCCCACCCTATGAGCAACCAGGATAGGACGTTGCCACCTTGGTGCATCTTCTCTTCCCACAGCCTGTAACTTAATTTTTTGTACTTCACTGGAATGGTGATGGTTAGAAACTTTGTGTGTAGTTTATGGACATCATTTAATTAAACACGTTACTTAAAATGGTGTTGCAGTGACTTCTGAGACCAGCCCGGAACACTTAGGAATCGCTTTTCCTTCAGCTGCTCACTTCTGAGTGTGGCATCCTTTGCAGCTCCAGCTCAGACAGGGAAGGCAGTGCAGGCAGGCAGAGGAGTCACTGTTGACCTGCTGTCATATGGTGTTTGGCATATGCCCTCCTAATCTGCCTGACTAATCAACATGGCATGAGGCTCCAAGGCACCCAAACCTGTACACTTTCCAAAGAGCTAGCTGTCCGCTAGCAGCTCGTTGTGCCCCAGCCTGTCTGTATTCATTAGTAAAACTCTGTATGTGTAATAAATTTTTATACCAACAACAAAAAATGATGAACAATTAGTGAAATACTGCACAACATGAATGAATCAGAACAAATTATGCTGAGTGACAGCATTATAAAGGACCATTATGGTATAATACCACTAATATAAAAAGCTAAGGAAAGATGTATACAGAAAATGAATTAACCTTGGAGAGTTAACAGGGTTGAGAAGCAAAATTAAATAAATAGGTAAATTAGGTGAAGGGGAAGGCAACATACAATAGCAGTTTGATTAGATATTATAATTATATTAATCCATTGTAATTAATGTTACAAACAAAATGTCTTTGAAGAATTTCTTAAAAACCCAATATGATTTGTAAACTTTTACTTAAATATTTTTTATAAAGGCAATGAAATATAGAGCACTCTCATATATACATATAAACACTTACATACATAGGGAAGAAATGAAGTTAAAGAGTTGAACAAACAATTTCAAAGGGAACTCCTGAAAACAAAGTATTGTAACAAAATGTACAATGAACTGGAGTCAGAAAATTAAAAGGGAAGAATTCGCTTGGCATTTCTCAAGCTGAAAGAACTGATGAACAAATTAAAGCCTTGAGTTGGTCATAATAGTGAATGATCCAGGATATATTTTTTAAAAATGGAAGGAACACGCAGAGTCACTGTACCAAAAAGAATTGGCTGACACAGAACCATTTCAGGAAGTAGTATATGATCAATAACTAATGATAGTAAGAGAAGAAATTCAAGCCACTCTGAAGGAATTAGCAAAAAGAAGATCCTGGAAATTGATGGAATATAAAGAGATATTTATTTGTGTGTGTGTGTGTGTGTGTGTGTGTGTGTGTGTGCCATCAAATCAGATCTGACTGGTACAGGAGAAGATTGTCCCTCCTTCTCCAGCAGAGCATCTGGTGGATTCAAACCACATACCTCTGGGACTGCAGTGCAGCTTCTTGCCACTAGGCCACCCGAGCTTGCCATGAAATATTTCAATAAACAGACGCTGTCCTGGTTGTGTTCACCAGGCTGTGTCAAGAAATTTGGAGGACAGCTACCTGGCAAACTGATTGGAAGAGATCCATATTTATTCCCATTCCCAAGAAAGGTGAGCCAACAAACTGAGGAAACTATCAAACAATATCACTAATATTACATGCAAGCAAAATCTTGAGGATTATACAAAAATTACTAGAATAATACGTTGGCAGCGAGCTACCAGAATACAAGCTGGGTTTAGAAGAGGTGGTAGCATGAGAGATACTATTGCCGAAGTCAGATGGATCTTGGCTGAAAGCAGAGGACCAGAAGATGGCTTATTTTTGTTTTATAGATTATGCCAAGGCATATTACTGTGTGGATCACAATATATTGTGACTAACATTAAGAAGAATTGGATTCCCAGAACACTTGCTTTCACTCACGTAAAACCTAATAAGCAAGGGAGAACTGCTTATTGCTTCGAAATCAAGAAAGGAGTGTGTGAGGCATGTGTCCTTCATCAGATCTTTTCCACCTATATGCTGAACAGTTCATTTGAGAGGCTGGACTTTTTGAAGAAGAACGTGTCATCAGGAATAAAGGAAGACTCATCAACTGCCTGTGTTATGCAGATAACTTTGTTTGCCAACATGAAGGAGGACTTGAGGCATTTGCTGCAGATTATCAAGCACTACAACCTTCAATATGAATTGCGTCTCAACATCAGGAAAACAAAAATCCTCACCGATAGGCAATAAAAATAGGTCAATAGACAGCATCATGATAGATGGAGAAAATATTGAAGCTATTAGTAATTTCCTCTTGTTTGCATCCACAATCAACACTCTTGGTGCCAGCAGTCAGGAAATCAAAAGACTGATTGCAGTGGAGAAAATCAGCTAAAGAGCAATGATGTCAGTGTAAAGACAAAGGTGTACCAGATCCAATCCATGGTGTTCTCAATTTCTTGCTATGCATCTGAGAGCTGGACGTTGACAAAGGATGACTGAAGAAGAATTGATGCCTTTTAGCCATGGTGCTGGAAAAGCTTACTGAACATAATAACATGGACCACCAAGACAACAAACAGGTCTGTTCTTGAGAGGGTGAAACCAGGTTGTTCGTTGGATGCAAGGATTTTGAAATTCTGTCTCACGTACTTTGGTCACGTTGTGAAGAGGTACTAGTCCTTGGAGAAGGACATCATGCTTGGAAAGGTGGAAGATCAGTGCAGGAGAGGAAGACCTTGGATAAAATGGATTTGCACAGGGACTGTGTAAATGGGGTTGAATGTGTTGGAGATGGTGAGATTGGCTCAAAATAGGGCAAAGTTCAGAGCTGTTTTTAATGGAGTCTCAACGAGTTGTAATCCACTCAATAGCATATAACAACAGGGATAACAATATGAAAGAGAGATACGTATCTGTAAAGATCACCAAATTGCTGTGTATGCTTGTAAAGGCTGGTAAGCCTGATATCCATGGGTTAGGAATTAGGCTAGAGGCTGCTCCTGACTCATGCAACTCCTGGAGCTGATAAACTCAAGAACGAATCCAAAAGTGTAGGTAATATGGCGGGTCACTGCCTCAAGTTCAAGAACTAAACAGTGACAAGCTAGATACAGGATCTAGACGGAACAAAAATCAAAAGAACTTTGCTAGATATCCATATATATTAAATGCCCATTTAAGCAATATTAATATTGCACATCCCTGATGATGCCTTCTTACAACTGATCAGCTGCACAAAGAAGATTTCAGCAAGGGAATGATTACATCAAAACTGCCAAATCTGGGAATTATGGACAGCCATATTACACACAATGTTAACCATCACATTTAATTACAATATTGCATTTCAAACCAAAAAAGGAGCTCTGGAGACGAGTCCACAGGTATCTGTATTGTCAATCCAATGGTGACCATTCTCCTTCAGTTCTGAGGGAGAAAGATGGGCAGTTTTCTCCCATGTGGTTTGCAGTTTCTGAAAACCTGTTGGTTGGTTAACCATGAGGTGGTTCTGACTTGATTGCAATGTTTTATTCAAAACCAAATAATAAACCATATCATAATACTAGGATTCTAAATCATAGCATAATTTATATATTTTCTACTAATGAACAAAACTGGATTGTTTTCCATTTATCCCTTTTCGAGAAAACAAATATGCATCTTTTTGAACACTATTTAGAAATTATTCTTTAATACACTTTCACTTCAGAGAGGAACAATGGTGGGATAATAATGCTTAAGTGAAGAGAAAGGTTAATGACTTTCTAATCACAGAAGAAAAGATCTAGTAGTTGGCTCCCATAAAGAATATAGCCTAGGAAATGTTTTACTCTGCTACACTGGATGGCTTTGAGTTGGAATCTGACTTAAGGAAACCTAAGAAATACTTAGTGATAGAATTCTTGTGGGAAAATCAGACTCACCTCCTGAAAAGGGCACATCGTCTACAATCATCATGTCATCACAGTTTGCATGTTGCTATGATGCTCACCAGATTTCAGCAGATCTTCCTGACTGACAAGGACTAGGAAGAAAGGCCCGCGAACGTACTTCTGAAAATTCAGCCATGAAAACCCTATGGATCATAATAATCCATTGTCATTGCACTTGGATTGACATGAATCAGGGACCAAGTTGACAGAAGTTACTATTACTACTTAGGAATGAATTTGCTAGGCATTGATTAGATTGCCCTCTTTTGTGGATATTTATTATTTTACGGCTTCATTGCATTTCCTATAGTTAAGGAATTTGCTATTTATAAGATTCTGTGGGGGAGACAGTTCACCTCCCATTATTAAATCAGGAAATGCATGATAACCTACTTCCCCAGGCACTTGAACAGTTACAGCACAGAGGTACAATTTAGCAGATTACACCACTCAGGATTCTGAAGTTGACACTGATGATACACGCAGTTGAGTCCTGCCATCTAGTGTCTGCCTGTGGTAGAGATGACTCCCACAAAGTCAAAGGTCAAAGTAAAAGCTTGCCCACCTTTCTCCCTCTGCTGGTGGGTTGGAACTACCACCACCTGGCCTTTGTGTTAGGAGCACAGCACCTGACACACTAGGCCATCAGAGCTCCCTCCAGACCTGAATTTATTTGTTTTGTCAGCGTAGTCTTCCTTTGATAATAGTTTCTCATACTTGTTATGCAACCTTTAAAGAGATCTGTAATCTCAGTGTTCTTTCAGGAAAGGCCTTTCCTGTTTACATTAACCAGAGTTAGTTTCTATTGCTGGTAACTAAAGACCTTCACTGACTTTGCTGTGCGGTTCACATTTGTACGTCTCACGTACTTTGGGCATGTTCTTAGCAGGAGGACTGTCTTTGGAGAAGGACATCATGCTTGGAAAGGTCAGTGAAAGAGTGAAGGACCAAAAACAAGATGGATTAACACAACGGGCTCAAGTGTGTTGGAGATAGTGAGGATGGCACAAGACAGGCTGAGGTTCAGATCTGTTGTTAATAGTGTCGTTATGAGTCACAGTGGCCTCAACCTTCCCTAATAGCTCAATGTATAACAGTGTCCACATGCCCACATCTTTCCACAAGTTGGTGTTTTTATACTGTATTTTTGCCAGTCTGATGAGTGTGAAATTGCATCTTGCTATTACTTAATATGTGTTAAATAAATATGCATGATTTCCAGTGACACTAAATGTACACATGCACACACATGTGGTGTATATATATTTCTGTGTATGTGTTTGTATATTTATATGTTGCTGTTGTTGTTATGTGCGGTTCTGTTGCCTGCGACCCATAGTGACCCTATGTACAGCACCACTGAACCCTGCCCTATCCTGAGCCAGTCTTACTAATTTCAACACACCAACCTCGTTGCCCCAGTTACATTATCAATTCATCTCATCTGGGATCTTTCTCTCCTGTACTGTCCCTCCACCCTTCCAAGCATGATGTCCTTTTTCAAGGACTGGTTCCTGCTGGCCATGTGCCCAAAGTACGTGAGACGGAGCTTTAAAATCCCAGCCTCCAAGGTGAAACTTGGTTTTACCCTCTCCAAGACAGATCTATTTCTTTTCTTGGGGGTCCATGGTATGTTCAAGACTTTTCTCCAGCATCACAACTCATCACACATTTTGCAGGAATTTCCTGTTCATGTTGTTTCCTCATTTTTTCTGATTCTAAAGCTAGAAATGGTATTGACCTGTGTATAATGATTGCCCTTCATCTTTACTGACTCTTTTTAAAGTTCTTTTTTTGACTGGAGAGTCTTTTGGATTCTCTGCTGAGACAATAAGGTACTAGGGAATACTTACAATTTTGTTTCTTTTCAATATTTTTCCTGCTTTGAACACCATTGATAGATGTGAGAAAAGACTGAATCCTTACTGGCACCTTCTCACTTTATGCCAGTCCCTGACGGATTTAACTTTCACTGGCAGTCAGAACGGCTGGGATACTACAATGCCTATTCCTGGAAGCATAGCTCCAGAAATGCTGATTTAGGTGATCTGGGTGGTGAGCCAAAGTATTACGTTATATTATTTCTTATAACTTTAAAATTGTGATTTGAGTGGAAGTTTACAAAATTTTGTCTTTCAATCATTAAAAACGTATTAAATTCAATACTAACAATGCAGTTGCACTCTCCCACCTCTTCTCTGTAATTCTATTTTCCATTACTCCTTCTTTATTTCTGTGTCTTCTCTTTTGTTAGCTATGTTGTGCTGATCGTCCCTTTGTTGTATGTTGTCTTTCCTTTCACCCATCTTTCCCCCCTTTTTAAAAAGTGGTGACTAATTTTATAAAACACAATGTATACGAATGATTGTATGAAAGACAATGTGAACAACACAATGCGCATGAATGAAACAGAATGCATATGAATTTTTTAAAGTCTAAAATAAAATTTAAAAAGCAATAAAAATCTAAACTTATAGCAACTGCTTTATTATAAGTAAAATGTATGTTTTAGTGTCATTACTAAGGTTGAATCATTATTTAAACAAAAGATGTTCCTTTCTTCTAGGTCTGTGTGTGTGCAATTTAAAGTTTCATATTTAATCTTTCTGTAAAATAAAATTTTTATTTTATATTGGTTTACTTACAAGGTTCATATACATTGTTTTTCACACCATATCTTTTCCATTTCATTTACCCACCCTTCCCTTCACCCATCAAATTGTGTGACCTTATGGTTAACCACCTCCTTCCCCCTCGTCCTCACCCCTCTGCTCCCACCTAATCTCCTTGGATCCTCATACACATTCCACAATAATGGTCTTATATAGTATTTGTCTTTGTGAGACTGAGCATAATGTTTAGCACTTAGCATAATGCTCTTCAGTCCCTCCCAACTTAGCCAGTGATTTACAAAATAATTTCTCATGTGTGCTGTGTAGTATCCATTGTTCCCTTAACCCATCTTCATTTGTGTCTGTTACCTATGCACTAACTTTTACTATTCTTTCCCTCCCTTCCCATCCCTGGTGACCATTCAAAGATGATTCTTTCTGTGTTAAGTTTCTTTACACACAGGGTAGCACTGGTAGCCCAGTCGCAAGAAACTACATGCACATGGTTTGAATCCACCAGCTGCTCCACAGGAGAAGAATGGGCAATCCCCTCTCCTGAGATTAACTGTCTCTGAAAACCCACTGGAGGGTCAGTTATTGGTCGGTTCCCATTCAACAGTACACCACAACCTATCTTTAGCTTTTTATAGTTGTTGTTATGTGGCATCGAGTAGCCTGCGACTCACAGCAGCCCTATGTATAATAGCCCTAAATCCTGCTCTATCCTGTGCCAATCCGCTACACCAGTTAATTAATCAATCCATCGTATCATGTCTGATAAATCTACCCACATTAAGCTAGTCGCTGAATCAATCCATCAAGGGTCTTCCTCTTTTGCGCTGTTCCTCCACTCTCCCAAGCATAACGTCCCTCTCCAAAGATTGGTACAGTCTGCAACATATCCAAAGTGTATCAGGAGAAACCTCAGAATCCTTGTCTCCAAGGAGCAGCCTGGTCTCACCCTCTCTATGATGAACCTGTTTGTTCTCCTAGCAGTCCATGGTATATTCAATACTCTCCTCCAGCACCACAGCTCAAAGGCATCAATTCTCCTTCTAGCATCCCTAGTCGTTGTCCAGCTCTCTGATGTATAGCAAGGTATTGAGAAGACCATGGCCTGAATCAGGCGCTCTTGGGTTCTCCAGATTGACACTGTTGCTCTTCAGTGCTTTTGGAGAGGACTCTGAAAGCAGACTTTCCCAATGCAATTTGTCTTTTAATTTCCTGGATGCTGGTACCAGTGTTGATTGTACAGCCAAGCAAACTAAAGGTGTTAATAATCTCAATCTCTTCATCTATCATAATGTTGCCAATCGGCCCAGTGGTGAGAATCTTTGTACTGAAGAGCAATGGTGCCACTCTGGAGACTAAGGTGCATCTGATACAGGCTATGGTCTTTGCTATCACCTGTTATGCATCAGAGAGTTGAGCAATGACTAGGGAGGACAGAAGGAGAATTGATGCCTTTGAGCTGTGGTGCTGGAGAAGAGTATTGAATATACCATGGAATACCAAGAAAACAAACAGATTCATCCTGGAGAGGGTTAAACCAGGCTGCTCCTTGGAGGCAAGGATTCTGGGGCTTCGTCTGACATACTTTTGACATGTTGTAAGGAGGGACAGGTCCTTGGAGAGAGACGTCATGCTTGGGCGGGTGGAGGGATGGCACAGGAGGGGAAGACCCTCTATGAGGTGGATTGATTCAGTGACTGGAGTAATAGAGATGGATGTGTCAGAGGCAGTGAGATTGGCACAGCAGGATAGAGCGGATATGTTGTACATAGGGTCGCTGAGTCGCAAGCGACTCGATGGCACAACAACAACAACAACAACAAGTGTTTTACAAACCATCTAGATTTTAACAAATATCCATCCAATAGTATCCAGATACAGATTTTGAGAGAATTGAACATCTCACTTGTAACCTGTTCATTCCTTTTGCTATTTATCCCTGAACCTCTAGTTAAATTATAAACTATGAGAAGAGAATTTGTCCAGTCTCTCTTTGTACTCTCAATGCCAAGGATACTAGCTTGTTTGATCCTTCTGTTTGTATAAATAGAAGATGCTAAACAAGTTTTAGATGGTGAAGAAGATTTAGGAAAAGTTTGGAGAAGAAATAATGTGAGTTTGCTAATCAATTGCTTTAAAATATCTTATGTATATTTTTAATACATTGAAAGACTATCTTATGAAGAACATGATTGCAGTATGGTAGATACGCTGTCTGACAGCCCTTCTTCATTGTTTCTTGACATTGTTATGTCTACATTACCAATCTTAATTGCTTCATCTTTTCTTGGCGCTTAAAATGAGAACCGTGAGTTTCCAGCAAATTATTTTATTTTTAGTGATTTCCAGGATGTAGGCAAAATTTATATCTCTAATAGGGCATCAATAAGATATGGAATGAGACTGTCCATTAAATTACGGTAACAGTAAATATTGGAATTATATTTTCTTATAAACTCGTTATTTGGTAATGCTAGTAATAAATGGCTTTCAACTGTGAAGGACTGCGTCTTACTTGCTGTGATCATGTGAGATTATCTTTGATTGCACTATTTCAAATGCATTTTCTTTTTTTTTTCTATAATTATATTTTATTAATTTTCATAAACATTTACAGAGATTTTGGGCTTCCACTCATTCATTGTTGCACTATCAAATGCATTTTCTGTACCAACAGCATTTTCTGAAAATAGGGCTCAGCAATTAGTTTTGTTTATTCCATTAACTTATCTTGATGTCACAAATTCCTGTGAGGGCCAAATTCAAAAGAAGATTAATTAAAATTCTCTTACCATTTCAAGATAAAATGCTTTTCAAGTAGATGGAGAACTACTATCACATTTCATGTCCCATTGAAAAATGAAATAATTTCATTTTTTTTAAAGGTTAGGAAAAACTAATTTGTGATTTAGTGGAAACCATACAATGTATAATTAACAATACAAAAATATTTCTTCTATAAAACTTAAATTGGCTCTCGTGTTTATTTGAAATTTATTTCCACATAAATGTGTTTGCATTATGCTGTTGTTGGGCCATTTTGAGTTGGCACTCAACTTAGGCTCACCCCATGCCAAGGAAAGTAAATGCTGCCTGACCTTGAACCAGCCACATGATTGGATTGTTGTCACCCACAAGGTTTTCACGGGCTCATTTTCTAGAGTAGATCACCAGACCTTTTTTCCTAGTCTGTTTTAGTTTAGATGCTCCACAGAAACCTGCTCCAAATCATAGTTGCACACGTCTCCACTCTCAGATGAATGATGGCCATGCAGAAGGTGCAAGAATTGAACCCAGCTTCTTCTTCATGGAAGGCCAGAATTATACCAAAACCCTCACGTTTGCCCCCTGTGCTGCTCTAAATTGAACAGAAGGCAACTAATTGTTCAGTATACCTCATAGGTTTATATGACAAGTCAGCAAGTGGAGGTCATCTCTGAGAGGCTTTATTTGTACTGTATGCAGATGGATGTTTCACAGACTTACCTGATTTTAACAATCAATGGGAATAAATGTAAACCAATACGCATTAACATTTAAAGAAAATCTTTACAACTTTTTATTAAAAAGAAATTAAGCACCATCTTTTTACCAAATTGTCATCTAAGTTTTTGCAAATACATTAGATTTTACATATTATATGATTCACCAAATAAAATTTTTTGTATTTTTATAATCTTTGGGACACTCTCTAGCTAATTAAAGTTTGGCAATTGGAACACCTTCAGAGCTTCAGTAAAAGAAATTCCTGGTGATCTGCTGACTTAAAGAGTTTATCCAAGAGAACCCTGTAGAATAAGTGTACTCTCTCACATACCTTGGGGAGCTCTCCTGGCCCAGAGGGAAAGAGCTGCGTGGTTGAAATCCACCAGCTGCTCCGCCTGAGAAAGACACTGGGCGATCTCCTACCCTGCAATGAACTGCCTCTGAAAACCCGCTGGTGGTCGGCTAAGAGTTGGTTCTAACTTGATGGTACACAACAACAATTACATAGATTTGTCAGGAGTTGCAATGAACTTAATGGCACAGGAATTTTTGTTTTGTTTTCATTTAGATATTTTTCAGAACTCGGCTACTAAGTCTGTGTGAAATAGAATAAAGAAAAAAAAAAAGACCAAGAAACTATAATAAACAACATGTGTGTGTGTTTAAGAGTATAGTCAATTGTCTTTACTTAAGCATTGAAGTTCTGACTGAAATGCACACTTGAACCTGAGTTACTGGCATGCTTTATTTTATAATTAGACGTTTGTTTTCAAAACAATTTATCACATGTGTGTAATGTAATCTCTGTTCGCTTAGACAAAGCTTTTATATTATTTGGAATTCAATGACAGTGGGTACTAGCGTGAAAAACATGCGTGCAGAAAGGCACATACTGAATCCCCATGTAAAGGAAAGAAATGTTAAATGACTTTTTATATTATGCATGTTTCTTTTCCATTGGCACAGATCATCACGAACTGACTCCGCACCTAGATGTCATTTAAAAGGTGTGGTTTTAAGATGTCAGTTTTAATGTATTTAAAAATAGTCCTCTGTCTCTAAGTGATAAAGCATTTGTGCAGGTGAAGTGGTCTAGGAAATGAGGGTGGGGAGTTGTGATTTGCATTCCCAAAATTTGTTTAGTCATTCAGTTTGTTACTATTGCATTCTTTTGGTTTCTTTCTTCAGGAGTAGAGAGACGAAAAATTAGACTTGCTGCGAAAGCTTAGGAAATGGGGTGGTGAATGAAGTGCAGCGGAGGCATACAAAGAACTGGGGCTGTTTAAAAGAAAGAATTTTGGGGAGCTCTGGTGGCCTAGTGGCAAGGAGCTGCAGCTACAATCCCAGAGGCGCAGGGTTCGAATCCACCAGATGCTCTGCCGGGGAAGGAGGGACAATCTCCTTCTGTACCAGTCAGATCTGATTTGACGGTACACGCACACACACACAAAAAGAAAGAATTTTTTTTTTACTTTTTCAAAGAGAGGAGCAAACTGGGGATGGAGCGGGGGTGGGTGTAGGGCTAGGCAGGGAGAAAAGTGCAACAATGAATGAATGGAAATCCAAAATCTCTGTAAATGTTCATTAGAATTATTAAAATAAAATTTTAAAAATTTTTTTTTAAAAGTCTGAATCTGCAAGCTGATTAGTTCCTGATACTTTGAAATAATTCTGGAAAGAATTCTTTGAGATAATTCTGGAAAGTTTTGGTGACAAAAATGGTTAGAAATATCAAGTATGCATATTCACAGTTGCCACAGAAGATGACTAGCTATCAACTTGGTTGGCTTCCCACCCCAGCCCACTCACTAAATTACACAGCTGGCCTATATTTCTCAGTCTTCTTACTATTTGGAGTGCTGGTGTCCTAGAGGGCAAGGATTTGCACTACCAACCCAAAGGCTTGCTGTTGTTAGGTGCCATAGAATTCAGAACTGACTGATAGCTGATCCTCGGCATGTTGTCAGAGGAAATAAACTGCATGGGAAGAGATTGCCCACCATTCTCCTGTGGAGTAGATGGTGGATTGGAACTCTGTGCCTTTGGGTTGGCAGAGCAACTCTTTCCCACTAAGGCACCAGAGCTCACTCTGAACCCAAAGGCAAGCGGTTCAAATCCACCAACTGCACTATAGGAGAAAGGTGGGCAATCTTTCCTATATGATTTATAGCCTCTGAATACTCACTAGAGGGTCAGATAATGAGTTGGTTCCAGCTAAAAGGCTTATAAAAACTTACCAATGAAGTGAGACCATTTGACTGAGTCTGGGTGATGATATTTGAGCAGAAGTGTTACTCAGCATCTCCAGGCCTGGCCCCTTCAATTTAATGAATTATTCTTTATGCTCTTCCCCTTGTTCAGCAACCAAGGGAACATCCTGTTGAATTCTATGGAGCCATGAGATGGAAGATCCTGAGTTCTCAATTATCACTGTACAAGAGAGACTTTATATGAGTTATAAATAAATATGCATTGCATTATGGTTCTAATTTTTTCCATTTGCCTGTTACTAACAGAATTGTGGCCTCAATAAAGGATGTTACTTCTCAGTATGCAGGAAGCAGGAAATGGTGAGTGAACTTCCTTTGGCCTCTTTTTGGTATTTGCTGGAAAAAACCTGGCAATTTCTTTGGCATCCTTCCTTAACTTGCTTTCTGAAACTTCACCTTGATTTTTGCATTAGCCTCTTAAACAGATTCTACATCTGCCCTTCCTATAGTCTTTCATCAAATAGTGACCAGAGGCCTCATGTTATTTAGCTCAAAACACCTAAGTTTTCCATTCCTTTGAGAGAAAAAATGGAAGTCTTTTTAATGGCCTCCACAACACTTTATGATCTACCATTCTTCCCCACTTCCTCTCTCATCACATCTCTTCTTTTCCCCATTTGCTCTCTCTGATCAAAGCACACAGATTTTCATGTCTGGCCTTGAACATGACAGGTAGGCTCTGGTGTAGTCTCGATCACTCGCATCCCTCTGATCTTTGCTCAGAGAGGCCTTCTGTGCAAGGAGTTAGAGTTGGAAAACCAAAAGGGCAGAACTCGCTCAGCATTTCTTAAGCTCAAGGAACTGAAGAACAAATTCAAACCTCGAATTGCTATAATCAAGGATACTTTAGGCAGAATATTAAATGATCCAGGAAGTATTAAAAGAAGATGGAAAGAATATACTGAGTCACTGTATCGAAAGGAATTGGCAGACTCAGAAGAATTTAATGAAATAACATATGAGCAAGAGCCTGTGGTGATGAAGGAAGAAGTTCAAGCTGCTTTGAGGCGAGCTCTGGTGGCCTAGTGGCAAGAAGCTGCACTGCAATCCAAGAGGTGCACGGTTCGAATCCACCAGATGCTCTGCTGGAGAAGGAGGAACAATCTCCTCCTGTAACAGTCAGATCTGATTTGAAGGTACACACACACAAAAAATAATAAAATAAAATTTAAAACAAACAAACAAACAAACAAAAAACCCAACAAGCTGCTTTGAAGGAAATAGCAAAAAATAAAGCCCCAGGAGTAGATGGTATACCAAATGACGTATTTCAGCTAATGGATGCTGCCCTGGACATGCTCACCAAGTTATGCCAAGAAATCTTGAGAACAACCACTTGGCCAACTGACTGGAAGAGATCTATATTTGTTCCCATTCCAAAGAAAGGGAACCCGATGGAGTGTGGAAACTTCTGTAAATACTCCACGTACCACCACAACTCCTCACCCCCTCTTCTCTATCCTCCATTCAGGCACTCTTTTTCTCCACAGCACTTGTTACTTTTCAACATATAATACAAATTCCTTTTGTTGTTGTTGTGAGCCAAAGAATCTGAACTTACCCACAGCTGCCCCTCTAGTGGGTTTTCAGAGGCGGTAAATCACCCAGGAGGAGAGTGCCTATTTTTATCCTGTGGAGCAGCTGGTGGATTCGAGCCTTTGGGTGTTCCTTTGGGTTGTCAATGCAGCTCCTTCCACTACATCACCAGTGCTCTCCCTTTTAACATATTATAAAAACCATATTTTGGGGGAGCTCTGGTGGCCTAGTGGCAAGAAGCTGCACTGCAATCCCAGAGGAATGCGGTTCGAATCCACCAGATGCTCTGCCGGAGAAGGAGGCGCAATATCCTCCTGTACCAGTCAGATCTGATTTGACGGTACACGCACACAAAATAATAAAAAAACAAAAAACAAAAAACAAAACAAAACCATATTTTAATATGTTACCACTTACTATAAAAACCATTTTTAGGTTTGCTAACTGTGGCTTTAGGGTTGGGGGGAAACTCATCAATAAACCTGCGTTATGCAGATGACACAATCTTGCTTGCTGAAAGGTGAGGAGGACTTGAAGTGCTTGCTGCAGAAGATCAAAGAACACAGCCTTCAATATGGATTGTATCTCCATATCAAGAAAATAAAAATCTCTGCCACTGGACCAATAGGCAACATTATGATGGACAGAGAAAGGATTGAGACTGTCAGTGACTTAATCTTGCATGGATTCACAATCGATACACTTGGTGCCAGCAGTCAGGAGATTAGGAGACATATTGCACTGGGAAAGTATGTAGTCAAAGGACTCTCCAAATTATTTAGGAGCAATGATGCTAGTTTGAGGACTAAGGTGTGACTGATTCAGGCCATGGTCTTTTCAGTCACTTGCTGCACATCCGAGAGCTGGTCACTGACATAAGGATGACAGAAGAATGAATGCCTTTGAACTGTGGTGTTGGAGAGTTGAAGATTCCATGGACTGCCAAAAGAACAAAGAGATATGTCTTGGAGAAGGTGCATCCAGAATGGTCCTTGGGGGCAAAAATGATGAAGCCCCATTTCACATTCTTTGGGCATGTTGCTAGAAGAGGCTATTCCTTGAAGAGAGAGATCATATTTGGGGAGATGGAAGGAACGGCAAAGAAGAGGAAGACCTCAACTAGGTGGGTTGACACGTGGCTGCAATGGGCTTGAGTGTGTCAGAGATTGTGAGGATGGTACGGGACAGGGCAGTGTTCATATTGTTTGTTCATAGGGTTGCTATTAGTCTTACTCAACTTGATGGCACCTAACAACAACCACTGTCTTACTCTTGTCACCCTTATCCCCACTGGCTACTAGGGTGAAACCTCCACGAGAATGGGTTTTTTTTTTTACTTTTATTTTTTCATTGCCAAAGTAGTGAGTGGCAAAAACCAAACAACAGATTTTTGTTGAATGATTAAAATGCTTTTATTAGATATGTGTACCATGCCAAAGGAACAATAAAAAAGAACACTTAATTCAGATTGGAGTCTGGCAGGGGAATTTTTTTTTTTTTTAAATGAAAGAAATAGGCTCCTGTTGTGCTAGGAGCTGATACTGTGGTTGAGAGCATGAATCAGTGGTCATATCTTGTCCTCATCTTGTTATGTACCGTTGAGTCGACTGTGACTCATAGTGCCCCTATGCATAATAGCTGTGACCTGCAACTCTATCCTGAGCCAAACTCACTGCCTCTGACACATCTACCTCCATTACTCTGGCTTTTGTGTCAATCC
Organism: Elephantulus edwardii; assembly: GCF_000299155.1. Lineage (NCBI taxonomy): Eukaryota > Metazoa > Chordata > Mammalia > Macroscelidea > Macroscelididae > Elephantulus > Elephantulus edwardii. The sequence goes on along the minus strand of NW_006399849.1, from coordinate 4,536,989 downwards.
ATCTCAGCCAGGGTCTTCATCTCCAGGGCTGTCCCTCCACCCTTCCAAGCATGCTGTTCAGGACTAGTCCCTCCTGGCAACATGCCCAAACTATGTGAGCTGGAGCTTCAAAATCCTTGCCTCCAAGGAAAAACTTGGTTTCACCCTCTCCAAGACAAACCTGTTTGTTCTCTTGGCCATCCATACTATGTTCAAGACTCCAGCACCACAACTCAAATTCTTCTTCTGTCACCTATAGTCATTGTCTAGCTCTCTGATGTAGAGAAAGTAATGCACCTTAGTCTCCAGATTGCCATTGTTGCTCTTCAGCACTCTGGAGAGGTCCCTGACAGCAGATTTCCCCAATTCAATTACTCTTTTGATTTCCTGCTGCTGGTGCCCAGTGTGAATTGTGGTTCCAATTAAGCTGAAATTGTTAACAACCTCAACCTCTTCTCCATCTATTACGGTGCTGCCAATTGGCCCAGTGGTGAGAATCTTTGTTTTCTTTGTGGTGAACTTCAGTCCAAACTGAAGACTACAGTACTTGACCTTAGCTTGCCTATTAAGGTCATTTGACATGTTTGATTACTATCTTCTTAAATGCTATTTTTCACTTAGCTTTCAGGATACCTCTATTCTGGCCATTGAGGTTTTTCAACATGTTTCCCCTAGTTTCATAACCTGAAGGGTCCAAGATTAGTCCTTAATCCACTTATATAGATACATGTGTTCATTTCTCAAGTGATCTGAAATAACCGGAGGGTATAAATGCCACCTATATGTGGACTCCCACACGTGAGGCTCCAGCTGGTAACTCTTCCTTGAGTCCAGGACTATGACTCTAACAGCCTCTGCACTCAGATAGTTAATAGTATTTCAAATTTAGTGTCCAAAACAGATATTTTGGTTTTCCCCTTCCCTTTGCAATCTTTCCTGTTTTAATGAGAGCTCTATTCCTTTAGTTTCTTGTGCCAAAAACTTTGGAGTCATCTTTGACCTCTCCTCCTTGACTGACTGACTCTACCTTCAAAATATGTCTATAATTAGATTGCTTCCCAGCATCTCCACACCTGTCACCCTGTGTGTCACCATCATCCTTTGTTTGGGTTAGTCCAATAATTGTTTTTTGATTTGTCTGTTTCTGCTTGTCACCAAAAAAAAGGTTCCCACCCCACTCTGTCAGATCATGTCTGTCCTCTACTCAAAACTCTCTAATGATTTGTTAATTTTTCAAGTAAAAGTCAAAGTCCCTCCAGAGACCTACAAGGCCCTGTTGAACGTGTACCCTCTTCCATTATTTCCTTAATGATTTCCATTTCATTCTGTGGTTAATCCTTGAACACTCTGGGTGTGTTTCCACCTCAAGGCCTTTGCACTTGCTATTCTCTTTTTTCCGATAAGCATTTCTCCTAAATATCTGCAGAGTGAGTTTCCTCAATTCCTTTAGGCCCTTATTGAAAATTCACCCTTTTTTAGTGAGATCTTTTCCCTGGTCTAAAATTTTAATACTGTCTCATCCTCCCACTTCCTTCCTCTGCTTTTTCCTCTTTTTTTAAATAAAATTTCAATTGTTATTTTAACTAATATTTACAGAGAAGTTCTATTTTCATTCATTCATTCTTGCCCATTTTACCCTCTCACCCTTCCTAAGGGCACTTCCACAATTACCTGCCTCCTCCTGCCCTAGTCCTCTTTGCAACAATATACCTCTTATTCTGGGCTGTTGTCATACATATAGTCATATATTCATTTTAGAAAGTTTTTCTTTCATCTGTTCCAATGCATTGGCCATTATCTATCCATTCTTATCCTATTCTCTTCCAAAGTCCCCAATGTCAGATCTGCTTTATAACAGCAGGGCTATGCAGTTTGTGTCCTTTTGTGACTGATATATTTCACTCAGTGTGATGTGCCCCAGGTTCCCCCCTACTGAGTAATATGTTACAAGTTCATTGGTTTTCAGTACTGGGTAGTATTGCATTGTATACTATAGTTTTTCTAGCCATTCATTTGTTGATGGACATTTGGGTTGCTTCTGTCTCTTTGCTACTGTAAATAATGCAGCAATAAACATGGGTGTGCATGTTCCCCCCCCCTTTCTGCACTCGTTAATAATACATCTTATTTTATATACGGTTCTTACTTCTCCACTGCATTCTAAGGCCAAATATGCTCTTTAAAAACATCATTCTCATTCCATCTCTGTTTCTGCATTGCTAACTTTAAAGTCACACTAATAGCTCTCAAAAGAAAGGTTTGAGCACAAAAGTATTTGGGTTTATTAACTAGCATACGTTTTGTGCTCCGCTTTTCATGAATGAAACAATGAGTTAATTTGGGCTAATAAAACCGCAACAATGAATGAATATTAAAAAAAGCTAACGGGAGAGGGGGAAGCGAAGAGAGGGGGGAAATAAGCAACAATGAATGAATATCTAACTTTCCTGTAAACTTTCGTTAAAATCATAACTAAGTTATTTTTAAAAGTTATTAAAATAAAAGTTTTATTAAAACACACACCCCACCTCCCCCTTCCTGTTTCCTTGGTGCTCTGATGGTCTAGTGGCAAAATGCTGCACTGTAATGCTGAAGGCATGTGGTTGAGGCCACCAGCTGCTCCGTGAGAAGGAGGGACAGTCTCCTTTCGTGGTTAACTGCCTCTGAAAACCTGCTGGAGGGTCAGCTATGGTCGGTTCAGACTAAACGGCACACAACAACAACAACAACAACAACAACAACGAGTTTCCTTAGTGGTTACTGGTCCTTCCAGCCCTTCCCTCCTTGCTCTGGAGTCAGCTCTGACGCATAGTGACCCTCCGGCAGGTTTCTGAGTGTCAACGGTAATGAGTGCTACCTCCTCTTTCTCTCGCGGAGCCCTGGTGGATTCAGAGCACTGGAGAGGCCGGGCCTCTGAGTTAGCAGTGTAACTCACTACGCCACCAGGGCTCTCTTCCTTCTTTTTTATTTAAATTTTATTATTTTGTGTGTGTGTACCATCAAATCGTATCTGACTGGTACAGGAGGAGATTGCCCCTCCTTCTCCAACAGGGCATCTGGTGGATTCAAACTGCGTAACTCTGGGATTGCAGTGCAGCTTCTTGCCAGTAGGCTACCAAAGCTCCCTAGGACTCTCTTCCTTCTAATCACAGAAATTTAAATAAGACAGAGATCACTGTTAAGGAAATCAAGCTCATAACTCATGTTGATTTGGTATCACCATGTTAAATATTGTGATATCTTATGAAGAGTTTTCAAAACCTTTGCAGTACTGTTTTTAAAATCTTCTTAGGATGTACTGGCATATTAAAGTACTGGACAGATTAGGTATGACTATTTTCGATTGTGCAGTTGAATTGTGTAGAGAGTTTTGATGGCACAGTCTATCAAAGGTTGAGCTAATATGAAGGTTAGTGGTTCCATAGACAAAGATAGGTAGTCTCCTCTTATTCAATTACAACCTCAGAAAACCCGCTGGAGGGTCAGTTAAGATTCAACAGCAATGAGCCTGAGCTTGAATTCAGACTCATGATCTAAAGATGAAAGATGTAATTATTTGCAAACAATATAAAATGCCCGAATTGAGAAGTTACTTACTGTACGGATATTGTATTTCTATTAATAAAGCTCTGGTAGCCTAGTGGCAAGAAGTTGTGCTGCAATCCCGCAGGCACAAGGTTCAAGGCCATCAGCAACTCCCTGGGAGGGATGGGAAATCTCCTCCCATGTCATTAACTGCCTCTGAAGACACGCTGGAGGGTCAGTTATGGGTCGGTTCCTAACCTACCCAACAGTACACAACATCAATAGAAATCACAAAGACATTATTTAACCACTAGATTTTGTTTCACTGTTGTGACGTTTATTTCATTTTGCAATTGGCATTTGGATCTTTGTTTCAGGAATGCATTCTGATGCAAATTAACTGAACACTTGATTCTAGAGACTTTAATTAATGGAGGTTTCCCCCTCCTCATATAAGAGCTAGGAATTGGTTACTGTTGGTCCAGAAGTTTAACAGTGCTAAGACCTATTAGCTTTGTCGTTCTATTAGTCTCCTATGTTTATAGCCACAAGTCAGCATGGTGGTGTTTTCCTTTTTGTCATTGTCTTTTTCTTGTGGGGTGTAGACATAATGGCTAGCACAGTTCATCTCGTATCACAAGGGGGACGCTGATGTAAAGGATGAAGGAGCAATGAACTATAAAGAGCTGTTTCCCCAAGATCTTGGAACTAGCATACCAGTCCAGTCCTATTCAACTGGACCTTTACTGAAAGACACATATTTATATCTTGTTTAAGCCACATTTTGAGTTTTCAGGTAAACCTAATCCTAATTAATAAAAACTAGTGCCAGTGGGTAAGGTAGCATATTAGTTAGAAAGGGTGCTGGCAGCACAACGTTTAAGTTCTTGGCTGCTAACTCAAAGACTGGTAGTTCAAACCCACCACATGCTCTGAGAGGAAAACGTGGCAGTCTGCTTCTGTAAAGATTACAGCCTTGGAGACTTGCTAGGACAGTTCTACTTTGTCCGAGAGGGCCACTGAATCAGAATCAACTTGACAGCAGTGGGTGGTTTTAATATTGCTTAGCACGTTGAAGCTACAGAACAGGGATGTAAAGTACAAAGTGACATGAGGTTAAATAATTTATAGCCTTTTTGTTTTTGTTCCCAAAGATAAATTAACTATAGGATATAAATATCACTCAGTTAACTGTAGTCATTTTTATTTGATAGAAGTGTTTGAATAATTTTTTAGCATTGTGTCTAGGATAGGCCCATCAGGAAATTATTTCAGTCTGTTGAGTAAAGGGGTGAATATGGCTGAAAGAGTTGTTCCGGGAAGTGAGTATTAGCACTGTTTTAAAAATTTAAATCTATGGTGGCAGACAGAATGTACACGTCATAATTCAGTGGAAACCAGCTGTGTTTTTTTAAAAAGCAAACATCATAAATATAATTATTAAAATGAAAAGGATGTTTCCATGTATCGAGGCACAGAATACACATCATAGCATTCTTTTTTTTAAAAAAAAATTATTATTTGTGTGTGTGTGTGTACACCGTCAAATTGGATCTGACTGGTATAGGAGGAGATTGCCCCTCCTTCTCCAGCAGAGCATCTGGTGGGTTCGAACCGCACGCCTCTGGGATTGCAGTGCTGCTTCTTGTCACTAGGCCATCAGAGCTCACCACATCATAGCATTTTTATTTGGTAAACTGAATGTACAATGTATGTGGCATGGGGCTAAAGTGATTCAGGGATCTACAGGGTGAGGCCAATTGTTATTGTTGTTATCACTGACAAGTCAGAACTGACTCATGGCTGACCCTCTATTTACAGCTTCAGAAACCCAATGAGGATAACTATGAATCAATCAATCAAAACCAGTGTATTTTGGTTTGGTAATAACTAAATCCTTAAAATCCTTCATGAGGCTTGGGGACTGGAGTCTCCATCCACTCCGAGTCAAACGTGAGAACGGTTTCTCATGGTGGACAGTGTTTGGTGTAGTTCCCTAATTAAAACAAGCTTGGAAGCAGGAGTGGCATCCACTTCCGTAATAGCTTGCCTCCGGAAACCCTATGAACCTGGAGAAAGAATGAAAGTTATACAGGTGTCCAAGTCTTTCATTCACAGGGTCTCTATGAGTCACCTACGACTCAATGGCACTTAACAACAGTATCTAAACAATTAGACAGAATGTCCAGAAGCCATTAATTACCTGGGAGGACTGCCTATCTTTCTCCAATGAAGCAGCTGGTAGATTCAAATCGTGTAATTTAAGTTGGCAGCTCAATTCCTTATACTAAGCCACCAGAGCTTCCTCATAGGCCTGTAATAACCTTGAGAAAAGAGCACTTTTAATTTTGTAACGATAGTCTATCCAGTACTCAGGCTTATCACCTAGTAACACTTAACAAGGTCAGGCATAAGAGTCCAAACCCATCCAATTAAGTACTTTACATTGGTATATTTTCAGCGGAGCCCTTTTATAGTTAAGCACTTATCAATGGTGTTTTTCACTAATAATAATCTTTTAGAGCACTCATCTATTTGCTAAGCAAACAGGTAAACTGCCATCTTTGCTCTTTCATGTTCTGAAGAGGTCCTTGGCAGCAGATAGACCCAATACAACAGGATCTACTAGCCAAGCAATTTGTGTATGTCAGAACTTTATTTCATTTATCCTTACAACTCTGTAGGGTGCATTTTATTGTGCTTTTACATATGAAGAAACTAGTTCAGAGGTTAAGTAACTGGCTAAACCAGTTAACAAATGATGGATTCCTAATTAACTGGCTGAAAAATTCAAACCAAGATAGAAATAATGAGGATTCTGACACAATGTGAAGAATGTGACTAGTGTCACCAAAGTTTATGTAGAAATTGTTGCATGAGAAACTATATTGTGTAAACATTCATCAAAATACAATACAGTATTTTAAACTCCAAGCACCTAAAAATGGGTTAATAATTTTAGTGGCAAACAACATGTTTATTCCACTAGTATTTGGATGTTCATTCAGAATGAGATCAAGTCTTACAAAGACATCTCGTACTTATCTTTAATCCACTTTAATTTTGAGCACAAACCTCTATGCATTTCTCACAGGGACTCAATTTAAACTGCTTTCTTAATATTACAATACATGGTTTTAGAGTAGGAACAGCTTAAATAATTTTCTATCTTCTTGGTCTTTTAGGAAAAACAGTAAAAAATATATTAAAAATCATATGACTACTTAGGAAAACTAAGAATTTATTGCACCATTTGAGATTTTTTTATCATAATATCCATAGAGATTATCAACCACTTGTTTTTAATAGCTTTTCCAAAGTTCTTAGTGAAAATTTTATATATATATATGTGTGTGTTTGTATGTGAACATACACACACATTAGAACAGTACAATATGTCAGTTAATCTACTCAATTCTCCTGTCTTTATTAGCAATGCCACTTGTTTTAGCATAACTTTATGCAGAGTGAAGAGAAATGGGACTGTTCGGAGTGTTTGAATTCCCAGCCACCTGGAGGCAGCGGCTCTCATCCACCAGCTGGTGTTTGTCAAAAGTGTTAACAGCTGCTTGGCTCCCTCTCTACCCGGTAGTGCTGCTTCCAGCCCTTGCTAGAAAGGAAAGGGTGAACAAAAAAGAGGAGGTGTGTGGAACTATCTGTCTTGAAACTCTGCAAACTCAATGAAATAATGAAATAATAACTCCAAGCAAACTTTTAAAGCATTGAGAAATGAGCTTGAGAACTTGGTCTTAAACATTGACTGACCTGTGCCTTTAGTGACCAAGTAGCCAGCTTAGGTTTGTAGTAACCATTTATTTCCAAGCTTTAGGGCAGCATAAAATAGGAGGAATATTATCAGTACATGAGCACAAAGTCGTCCTATATGAGGATAAAACAGGAGTGGCTGATTAAGAGGGCACAGCAGATTCTTATACATAAAGAACAGAGGTCAACAAGGGTTGTCTATTCTTTTTACTTTTCTTTATTTTTAGTATTTTTGTTGTTATGGGCCATCGAGTTGCCCACAACTCACAGCAATCCTATGTACAGTATCTCTGAACCCTGCCCTATCTTGAGCCAGTTTCACTGATTCCAACACACCTAACCCCATTGCCCCATACTGTGCCAATCCATATCATCCGGAGTCTTCCTCTCCCGTGCCATCCCTCCACCCTTCCAATAATGATGACCGTCTCCAAGGACTGGTCCCTCCTGGCCACGTACCCAAAGTATGTGAGATGGAGCTTCAAAATTCTTATCTCCAAAAAGAAACTTGGTTTCACCTTATCCAAGATAGACCTGCTTGTTTTCTTGGTGGTTCAAGACATGTTCAACTCAAAGGCATCTGTTCTTTCATCCTTCATCACTGTCCAGCTCTCTGATGCACAGCAAGTAACTAGAAGGTCATGGCTTGGATCTGGTGCACCGTAGTTTCTATACTGACATCACTGTGCTTTAGCACTTTGGAAAAGACCTGACAGGCTGATTTCCCCCATGCAATTTTGTCTTCTGATTTCCTGACTGCTTGTGCCAAGAGTGTTGATTGTTGAGCAGAGCAAGCTGAAATTGTAAACAACCTCAATCTCTTCTCCATCCATCATGGTGCTGCCAACTGGCCTGGTGGTGAGAATCTTTGTTTTCTTGATGTTGAGCTTCAATTCATATTGAAGAGTACAGTCCTTGACCTTCTGCAGCAAGCGCTTCAGGTCCTCCTCAGTTTCAGCAAGCAAGGTTGTGTCATCCGCATAACGTAATTTGTTCTTGAGTTTTACTCAGACTCTTGTTCCACTTCTCCTCATAAAGTCCAGCCCCTTAAATGACCTGTTCTGCACACAGTTAAAAAGGTATAGACAGGATGCATCTCTGATTTTGAACCATGCAGTATTTCCTTGCTCTGTTCTGAGGACTGCTTCCTGATCTAAGTACAGGTTGTACAAGAGCACAATGAAGTACTTTGGGACTCCCAGTTTTCTCAAAGTTAGCCACAATTTGTTGTGATCCACACAAATGTCTTTGCATAGTCAATGAAACATAGACATTCTTCTGTTACTCCCTTTAAGTGAAGACCCATCTAAAGTTGGCTATGATGCCCACAGCCTCTTCTAAAGCAAGCTTGTACATCCGGCAGTTCTGTTCTGTTAGTGTGCTATTACAGTCATTTTTAGATCATCTTCAGTAGTATCTTGCTTGCATGTGATAGTAATGATACTGTTCGAGAATTTCCATACTCTGTTGGGTCACCTTTTCTTTGGAGTGGGAACAAATATGGGTCTCTTCCACTCAGTTAGCCAGTTGATTTTCTTCCATTCTGGCACCACCTGGTGTGCAAGTCCAGGGCAGCCTCTGTTTGTTGAAATGTCAATTGGTATGCTATCAATTCCTAGGGCCTTGTTTTTTGCCAATTCCTTATATTACAATAACTGTAATAAATTCTAGACACAAAGATTTAATGCAGTCTGAGTGGCAAAGAAAATTCCAGGTTTTCTCTATGAAGAAAAACCACGATTGAGCTTTGTCATGTCCACCGAACTTAATACTTTTCCTGAGTTAAAATGGAAGAGCCAACTCTATCCTGAGTTGATTTAAGCTACAGAACCTTCAATTACCTAGAATCTTTTAACAAAACAGAAATTAAAGCGATTGTTTTCCTTTCTGTTATCATCTTTCCCTTGTCTATTTTTTTTTTTTAAAACATAAGCCCAAGTGTGCAGGCTTGCACCAGTTCCATTTCTGGCTTGGTTATACTGATCCAAAGTTTCTACTATATTGCTGCTCAAGAATTTGTAAGTCAAGTTTGATAATTGGTATCATGAATAATGTTAGTTAAAACGGGCATCAATTTGAAGTGACAGTAAACTAGTGACAAGACTGTTTAAAATATAACGGAATATCAGCATTGTATATTGATGGCTGACAGGCACACACTACCTTAAGGAAATATGGTCACTGTCTTTGTAAGTGATTTAGCATGTACACTTGCCTAAGTCTGTACAAGTAGAAACTGAATAGGCAATACTAGTCTCACAATACTAGTCTCAAGTGGCCTTGTATGAATCTCTCCTTTTTCTCAAATTTCTGTCCTTTGAAAATAGTTTAAAGTGGGGAGTATGATGGCTTTATGTGCCAATCTGGTTAGGCTAACACATTCAGTTAACTAAACATGGACTGAAATGTTGGGTGATGCAGATAGTAACTTGGTGACTAGCTGAAAGGTTAGCGGTTTGAAGCCACCAAGAGATGCCTCAAAAAGACAGGCCCAGTGATCTGCCTGAGAAAGGTCACGGCCTTGAAAACCCTGTGGAGCGAGCTGGGAAATACCTACTCTACACACAAGCCTTCACCCTGAATTGGAAATAAATTCTGGCAGCCAAAACCAAGAATCTAAATGCTGGTGGAGGGAGCAAACAATTAAGCACTAACCTAGCAGTTCAAACTTACTCTGTGGCATCTTGGGAGACAGGCCTGGAGACCTGCTTTCAAAAGGTCCCAGTCTTGAAAATGTCGAGTAGTTAAATGACTCGAGTAAGTAACAACAGAATTGCCTGGACTTAAGAACATTAAACAGATGCACATCTAAACACTTCTTCACCAGGGTAAGAAGGGAAGCCACAGACTGGGAAAAGTATTTGGTAATGACATATCAGATAAGGGACTTATACCCAGAATTTATAAAATTCTTGAGCACCAGCACAAGATAAAGGTAAATAATCCAATAGAAAAATGGGCACAGGATATGAAGAGACACTTCACCAAAGACATTCAGACGGCTAACAAGCACACAATGTTCAAAATACCTAGCTCTAAGAGAGATGCAAATAAAAAAACGGTGAGATATCATCTCACCCCAGTCAGAATTGCAAAATTTAACAGAACAGCAAGCAACAAATGCTGGCGAGGTTTTGGAGAAACTGGAACACTTATTCACTGCTGGTGGGCGTGTAAAATGGTGCAACCACAGTGGAAGGCAGTATGGCGCTTTCTCAAAAAGCTGCAAATAAAGATACTGTTCCACTACTGGGAACATACCCCAAAGAGACCATAACTGACATCAGAGCAGATATATGCACACCCATGTTTATCACGACTTTGTTCACAATACCATGGAGTTGTAAACAACCTAAGTGTCCATCAACAAACAAATGGATAGAGAAGCTGTAGTATATTCACACAATGGAATACTATGCTGCATTGAAAAATAAGGAGCTCATGCAACATTATTCAAAATGAGTGACCCTGGAGGACACTATGCTGAGTGAAGTATCTCAGTCACAAAAGGATAAATACTGCATGGTGCCACTGTTGTAAAACACGACTGACCTTGGGGTTGGGAGGAGACTGAGAAGGATGGGTTCAATAATGTATACTGCATTGAAACAGATGAGGGAGAAAACTGTTTAAGAGAGATATGTTAAATATTTTTGTCATGACAGGAGTCCAGAGCGAAGGCTACACGGTGGAGTGGACCTGGGGGGAGGGATTGTAAAACAATGAAAGAATTTTTCTTTTACTTTTCCAAGAGGGTAGTATACTAACGGGGAGGGTTAGGACCGGAAAAAAATGCAACAATGAATGAACGGAAATAGAAAGTCTCTGTAAATTTTCACTGAAATTAACAATTAAAAAAAGATTAAAAAAAGATTTAATTATGAAAGGAATAGGCCCAAGTGTTGGGATAAGTACCTTTACTTTCTTTTTTTAAAAAAAGTGTATACTGTATATCCCATTGATTACCATAAGAATAAACAAGTATGTCTTGGAAGAACTGCAACCAAGGTGTTCTTTAGATGCAAATATAGTGAAACGTCATCTCACATACTTTGAGCATGTTGTTAGGAGTCAGTCCTTGGAAAAAAGAGAGGAAGACCCTCAACAAGATGAATTGATATGAAGAGTACAATGGGTAGAGCATGATAGAGATGATAATGTTGGTGCAACATAGTACAGTGTTTTGATGCGTTGTTCATAAGAACACCACATCCTTATCAGCAGATACTACATCCCAAATATTTTACCTCTGCTAATCTCCAGTTGACAGCGCATGTAGGTAGCTGTTGGGTTTTGAGAGAGACTCAGGAATGAGAGCACAGTTTACCAGGACTACAAGTCACAGAGGGCATTAGAAGACATTGACTGTGTCTTGTTTAATCACTGACTGATGTCATGTTTTTGGTTGGTTTGCATGTTACAACATAAAATATTCCTTGTAAAAAAAAAAGAACATTAAATGGTCAGAAAGACTCAAGGTGAGGCCTACCATTTTCCCCTCTATACTTCAAAACTGGTCTCAGCTGGGTTGATGTAATTACTATCAACAAGCTGTCTCTCTCATTGCTAACCCTCTATTGAGTTTCTGTGGTTGTAAACTGCAGAGGAGATTGCTCATCTTTCTTCAGAGAAAGTTCATGTAACAAACTCCTACAAATCACATATACATTCACAGATAGGTGGAGGAAATAGAATGGAATACATGAATTCCCTCTAGGAATGACTGTTGCCTCTGCACGAGACCAGAAGAGGATGGTGCCAGGCTACCATTAAAATTTTGACTAGAGTTTACAGAAGAATCTTGATCAAAAAGGGGAGCACACAGAACAGAATGGCTGCACCATGTGAAACATATAATCAATTTAATGGGATTGGACATGCAGAAATTTAATTGTTGTATGCTTGCTGTGCAGATTCATAACCTAACAAAATTATTTTTCAAAAATCAAGAATTATATATTTGGTGCTTAAAGTTACAAACATCTCTTTCACTAATCCTGAGTTGAGAATATTACTTAAGTGCATGTATCATAATTTATAATAAAAGAAGCACTGATGTTTTTAGGTGCCACTGTGTCAGCTCTGCCTCACAGTGACCCCATGCACAAGAGGAAACAGTACCTACTCCTGTGTCCTCCCAATCTCTGCAACATTAAACGCTTTTGTTCTAGTCACTGTGCTAACTCACCTCATTGAGGATCTTCCTTTTTCACTGTCCCTCTGCTTTTTCAACATGTCTTTTTCCAAGGACTGACCCTTCCTTGATAATATGCCTAAAGTGTGTGAGATGAAGTCTCAGCATCCTTGCTTCTTCTTTTTTTTAAATTTTTTTATTTTATTATTTTCTGTACTGTCAAATTGGATCTGGCTGGTAAAGGAGGAGAGGGCCCCTCCTTCTCCGGCAGAGCATCTGGTGGATTCGAACCGCTTATCTCTGGGATTGCAGTGTGCATCCTTGCTTCTAAGTTGCACTCTGGCAGTATGTCCAAGATAGTTATGTCTGTTTATGGTGTGTTTTCAATACTCTTCTCCCATGCCACAATTCAAAATCATCAATTCTTCTTCAGTCTTCCTTATTTACTGTACAACTGTCATAAGCTTATGAAGGAAATAAAAATATCATGGGCTTGAGTCAGACACATTTTAGTCTTTAATATCCTTGCTCTTTATCACTTTAAAGCAATCACATTATTTGAGATCCTGACTGTTGATTTTATAGGTGTTAACTGTGGAACCAAGTAAAATGAAATCATTGGCAATTTCATTCTTTTCTTCATCCATCATGTTGTTGCCTATTGGTCCAATTGTGAGGACTTTTGTTTGCTTGAAGTTGAGGTTTAATATAGCCATTGATCATTGATTTTTTTTCCCAAATGCCAAGTATTCACTTTCAGCAAATGAGGTTGTATAACCTGCATAATGCAAGTCTAAGACAAATCTAACATAATAAAATACAAATCTATGACAGTTGACATTAGGCTAGATGCCATGTCAGAACATTAACTCTTTGAATGAAACAGAACTTGGTCACATTTAAATGAGTGTTGTAGAAAGGGGAGAGTTCACGCATGAATACAAGCTGCCTTCTGACACATATAAAGGAAACATGGGATTTTCCCAAGTTAAAAGTCCCCCAGTGAATTTTTTTGTTTGTTTTAGATTCTGGGAGTTAAAAAACCTAGATAGTGGTATCAAAATGAATCACTGCAAAAAGTAAAAAGTGCTAAGAATAGTAAAATAAGATTGATGGTAACTTGATGTTATTTTTCATGTAACCATCCTTGGAATTATTCTCAAAGGTCAAAATGAGCGAGTGATGGTAGTCCATACAGCAAAGTCCTTGGTGATAACATCCCTTGCTGAACCTGAGACTGAATCTAATGGTTCATATACTCAGCTCAAAATTATACATGGGCACCATGACTTGTCTCCTTGTATTGCAGTACCTGTGGTTGCTTCATGCCATAATAATTAGGACCAAGGAGACATGTTTTTATTTAATAGACCATATAGAAGTCTATTTCAGGATTTCATACAAATATGACCTCTTTTAAAATATAAGAATAAATTAATCAAATTTGAGACTAATTTAGCTGTCAGAAATAGATGGGACAGTTAAAAGAATAGACTCTATTTGAAAAGTTTCACCAATAGAGACACAAAGAATGGAGGGTCAATATTTATCCTTCTTCATCACTGCTACTCCAGGCGTCTTCAAATGCTGGATTTAATTGTGACTTGGTTGTAGTCTAGAAAAAAGAAAAAGATTATATTTTCTAAATCATTCTGGGACCACAATAAAATTCAGATTTGAAATATACAAATAGCAATTTATTTTGGAAAAAAAACACCCAAAAAACAACCCAACAAATGTCTGTTAACGTAAAAACAAAAGAAACTAAGAAACATACCCATTACCCAGATAATTTGAACTTGCTTCAAAAGAAACATGTCAGGAACAAAAATATGCTGATGCCTTTTCTGCGGACATTTTGCACTTTTTTTAAGTCACCTGTAGAAGGTGGCATATTACCATCTAAGAATGAAGCCCGTGTCTTCCATCTGATTTCACAACCCAAAAGAATAAAATGTTAACTGTTTTTCATTGTTTGAATGGACTTCATTCTTACAAATAAGCAAATACTCAAATATAGAGAATATGGCGCTTATTAAATTAAGCAGCACTATTTTTGGTCCAAAGAAGAGTAGAGTAGTGTGTTGTTATTATAACAGGTGATGCTGAGTAAGTTCCAACTCACAGAGAGGTTACTGTATAATAAAATGAACCAATGTCTGGTCCACCATCGCTGCGGTGCTTGAGCCCATTGCTGCGGCCACTGTGCCCTCTCAGGTTAGTTATTATTAGCCAATTATAGTTATTAAGTAGTAAGGTTTGATTTAAAAAATATGATTGGTAAAGCAGTTCAGAAGCACATACAAAATTTGTCAGTAACATATTTATAATTGTTGTTGGGTATGACAGATTTGGAACTGAACTACAGATGACCCTCCAGAGGGTTTTTGGAGTTAATCTCACAGGAGAAGAGGGGTCATCTTTATCCTGCGGAGCAGTTAGTTGGTGGCCTTGAACCGGGTGCCTTCAGGATTGCAGCGCAGCTTCTTGCCACTAGGCCAACAGAGCTCCCTTAATTATAATTGTTGTTGTTGTTGTTGTTATGTGCCATCGAGTCGCTTGCGACTCATAGTGACCCTATGTACAAGAGCCTGAAATGCCGCTCTATCCTGTGCCAACCTCAAAATCCCCGACACACTCACTCCCACCACCCCAGTCACAGAATCGATTCATCTCATCAAGGGTCTTCCTCTCCTGCGCCGTCCCTCCACTCCCCCAAATATGATGTCCCTCTCCAAGGACCAGTCTCTCCTTGCAACATGCCCAAAGTATATCAGACGAAGCTTCAGAATCCTTGACTCCAAGGAGCATTCTATTATTTTTATTTATATTTTAGGATAAAAATTGTAATTAAAATTAGCCTCACTGGAAAAGACATATTTTAAGAACATACATTCAAATTGTGTCTATCTAACGAAACATAATAGTTTTGCAACTTTTCATTATCTGTTTGTGTGTGTGTGGTTTCAATTAACTTTAATTTTTAAATCACTAGATTCCATCCTTATTCTCTGTATTTTGTTAACTTGGGCTTTATAAGCTAGGTTTTGCCTCTTAATAAAATTATTCAATACTGTATTAGTACCAAGTACTCTCAACCTCTATTACATACCTGAGAATGTTCATTTCCTTTTTTTTTTTAACTTTTATTTTATTATTATTTTTGTGTGTACTGTCAAATCAGAGGTGACTGATACAGGAGAACATTGCCCCTCCTTCTTCAGCAGAGCATTTGGTGGATTTGAATCACATACTTCTGGATTGCAGTGCAGCTTCTTGCCACTAGGCCACCAGAGCTCCCTGTTCATTTCCTTTCTGATGAACACAAACTTAAACTCTTCTTACAATTCAAGAAAGAATCACAGAGGAAAAAGGAGATGTTCTCAGTTAAATCACTGAGTTTCAATAAGAGTACCTGGAAAACAGTACTTTGATTCATGCATTCTTTGGAATGTTAAATAGGCAAGTTTTGATCTGTTGTACATAGGACGGCTATGAGTTTGCAGCTGATGTGATAGTATCTAACAACAAAAATTATGCTTCTTTAGGAAAACGTAGCAACTATTTATATGATAGCTCAAGTGAGATAATTTTAAAATATGAATTCATTAGTTGCTGTTAAGGGCTGTCAAGTCAGCTATGACTCATAGCGGTCCCATGCACCCACTGTGGCACACACTGTACCAATCCAGCTCGTTGGATTGGAGGGTCTTCCTCTCTTTTGCTGACCTTTCCAAGCATGATGTTTCTTTCTAAAGAACAGCCCTTCTTAGCAACAAGCCCAAAGTATGTGAGATGAAGCCTTGCCATCCTTGTCTCCAAGGAGCACTCTCTAGCTACACTTTCTCTGAAACATCTGTTCTTTTGGCAGTTAATGGGATATTCAGCACTTTTCCCAATACAACTCAAAGGCATTCTTCTCCTATCATCCTTATTCACTGTTTGTCCAGCTCTCAGATGCATAGCAAGTGAGTGGAAAGACTGTGGCTTAAATCTGGCACACTTTAGTTTTAAAACACACATAATTGCTCTTCAGGACTTTGGAGAGGTCTCTAATAGCAGGGACCCAATGCTATACATGTCCAGTTCTCCTAACTGCTAGTACCAACAGTGTTAATTGTGGATTCAAGCAAGATGGAATTGTTGATAACTTCAATCTTTTCTCCATCTATTGCTGCAGTAGTGAGAATTTTTTGCTTTCTTGATATTGAACTGCAGTCCATACTCAAGGCTCCAGTCCTTGATCATCTGTAGCAAGTACCTCAAGACCTCCTCATGTTCAGCCAGCAAGGTTTTGTCACCTGCATAAAGGAGCTTGTTGATGTGTCTTCTTCCAATCCTCATGTCACACTATTTTTCATAAAGTCCATAAGAACACTTACTTATGCACAAGTTCAGTAGTATGTATACAGTATACAGTATGTACGTACACAGACATACTTGACATGGGCTCAAGAATGTCAGAAATGATAAGGATGGCACAAGATAGGACAGGGTTCAGATATATTGTTCCTGGGGTCACTAGAGTTGTATTCAAAGTCAACGGCATCTAACAACATCACCATCACAGAGAGATTTATTTTTTCTGGAATCTGTATTATGATCTTACTTAGTTTCTACCTACATTCATGATACATTAAAAGTAAAGTTCGTAGAAATAACTTTGGGATATGCCATTTTACAGTAATATAATAATGATCTTAAAGTAAGGAGTAATAATATATGTAAACAATATATGCAAACATATATTATTTACATATATAATAATATACGTAAAAAATAAGGTTTTATAAGTTGTAAACCATTAGGACAGCTGATTATCAATGTTTTCTTTCTCTCTTTCATTTGGATTAAGACCACATGAAAAGAATTCACTGGCTTTACACAGTAGTAAGCTGGACCAATTGCAAATTTAGGCAGGAATTTGTAGCTGCTAAATGCTAGCAGCACCTTTATAAAAATTCTTGATTTATTACATAGTCCTATTTTCATAAAAGAACTGAATATATGAAAGTATTTTTAGAATTCCAAACTTGCTTTATAAATTATGTGTCTTGATCTCCATTTAAGTATTTGTTTTTATTATAACTTGGTTAAGATTAACCTAAATGGTTTCTAGTTATATTATTTGTATTTCCAAATTTTAGTAATTCAAGAAAAGTATAACCTTAAGACAGTCCTTACGTTACTCTTGCTTGAAATAAAGTAAAATCACACCCTATTCATCTTCATTTATAAAAGTATGCACAATTCAGATTCATGGTATGCCTCTCCTTCAAGTTTCCAAGGCTGTCAATCTTAATGGGAACAGACTGCCTCATCTACCTCCCTTGGAAGAGTTTGTGGGTCCAAACCACTGCCATTCTGGTTTGCAAATAGTCAGCACCAGATAAAGTATTGATAAATCACTAGACTGTGTGACGGCAATTAAGCTAAACTTAATTAAGAAGTTAGGCATGAACTTTCTAATCTACTCTGGGACTGACTATTATACACTATTCTTATTAATTTTAAAGTTCTGTATCTCTCAAAGAGTAGAAGTGACTACGATTTCATTAATAAGTGCGCATATAAAATCTTTAATTTTTCATCTGAAAATTGAATATATTTATCAATTAGAATATCTATATTTATCTATAATTATCTATTAGAATTGAAAAAGTTTATTCAGAAAATATGTCTACATGAAAAAGGGAAACAACAAATATTGCTGAATTTTTATTGCTGATGATTGCCGTTGAGTTGTGCAGGACTCATAGGGACCCTGCGCACAAAAGACCTGAAGCCTTTCTATAACTATTGTCATTTCTCAAAGTTCATAGTTTCCAGAGGCGTGTTGTTTAGCAGTGGATGCCACGCCTGCTTCCTACCTAATTTAAACTTGTAAAAACTAGGATTTATCTTTTAAAATGAAATATCAATAAAGTGCAAGGTATTATGTAAATAAGAATCATAGGTATTTATAATTAACATATAATTATTATTTTCTGAAAGGACACTAATAGATTATATCTTGATATTATAATCTTTGAATGAAATAACAAAGAACCAGTAGATGAGAAACTTTTTTAGAAATATGTGGAAACCAAGATGAAAGGCTTATAGACTAGAACATAACATTAGAAGAACTTTTAGCAATTATGCAGTCAGAAAAGACAGAGGAACTGTTAGAAATTGAAGGAGAGGAAAGAGATGACAACTAAGTCTAATGCATGATTCTAAACGGGATTGTTGTGCTAAAAAAGGGCATTACTGAGCTAACTGGTGAAGTCTGAATGAGATTTAAGAATTATGTGGTAGCAGGACATCAATGTGCATTTTGTCATTTTCTTGGTAACACTGTCATCATATAAGAGGATGTCCTTTATCAAAGCAAATAAATGTATGTTCTTCTTAAACAGACAATAAAATCTAGCTTCAGAAAGCTAGAGAGACTTGCAAGGATCCCACAACAGGGTTACTGAGAGAGTCTGGATTCTTAAAATACCTTTTTACTTGCTCATCAAAGGTAAGACAGACAAAATGTTAACCTTTCCTAAATGTAAAGAAAAGCATGGCATAGGAAAGAAGTAACCCACATCATTTTATGCATTAACATTATTAACTCATTAACTTAAACTGAGTTAGGTTATAGATCCTGCGTCAGAAACTCTTGGTTATGCATAGATTAAACCATTTTAGCACTCTATCTACCAAGATTTTAAAAGTTTAAAATTCAATGAATTATTAATAACAAACAGAATTATGTTAGAGTCTACATAACTGAAATAAATTCTAAAACATTTATTGCTAGTTTAATAAGATACAGTAATAAGACATATTCTAAGATAGTCATCAGATTTATCTTAAGAGTATTATAATTGGCATAAATATGATGATGCTTAATAAAGAAAGCTTAAAATTGCTTATGCATGATAAGAGACAACTCCAACTCCACTCCAAGGAAATCTACCCAATGAAATAAATAAGACCAATTTATGAACAGATATTTACCCTCATTTTGTTTAAAATAATCAACATAAATATTTTCAAATAGGGAAATATGCAAGTATATTGTGGTATATTAGTGGCAGCATGTATTATTACTAAAAATGATACGGAAAAGTTTATTTCATAATGGAAAGTGAGAAAAGTAGGATACCAAGTTACATGTCTGTGTGGGATAATAAGAGTAAAAAAATGCATAGGGAAAAATTATGCAATAAAAATGTAAAAAAAGATAAGTTATTAACTGTAGTACTTTCATATCCTATATTTTTTCTACATTTTCAGATGTAGCTCAATTAAATTATTTTTACAATCAGAAAGCATTTTATATGACTCATATAAAATAAATTAGTAACATTTCACTCCTTATGAATTAGATGATGTAGGATTGGGCAAGGTTCTGATCTGTTGCTCACAGTGTTGCTATGAGCTGCAGCACCGAAGAACAGTAACATGTATGGTTTGTACAAAGAACATTTACCTCCTCATCATCTGGAACTGTCTCATGTAAGGCCGGTACCCATGCAAGTATATTGCAGTCTCTGCTACCGCTATAAAGCTCCTGTAACAGAAAAGATGTGACTTATGAAATAATGAAAGGCTGTAATAAAATCTCAAAATAAATTATGTTGTTGTTGTTATGTGCCATTGAGTCACTTGGGACTCATAGCGACCGTACAAGAGCCCTAAATCCTGCTCTATCCTGTGCCAACTTCACTATTTCTGACACACTTACTCCCACCACTCCAATCACTGAATCAATCCTTCAAAGGTCTTCCTCTCCTGTGCTGTCCCTCCACTTTCCCAAACATGATGTCCCTCTCCATAGACTGGTCGCTCCTTGCAACATGCCCAAAGTATGTCAGATGAAGCGTCAGGATCTTTGACCCCAACGAGCAGCCTGGCTTCACACTCTCCAGGATAAACCTGTTTGTTCTCCTAGCAGTCCATGGTATATTCAACACTCTTCTCCAGTACCTCAGCTCAAAGGCATTAATTCTCTTTCTATCATCCCCTAGAGCATGTAATTGCAAAGACTATAGCCCGGATCATGCACACCTTAGTCTCCAGTCTGACATTGTTGCTTTTCAGTACTCCGTAGAGATCCCTGACGGGTCACTTTCCCGATGCAATTAGTCTCTTTTTTTTCCTGGTTGCTGGTACCAAGAGTGTTGACTGTGGAGCCAATCATCTTTTAAATAGATAGGGTTTTTTTCCAAGTCTTTTTTCCACTTAATTTTTTTTTGCACTATTCACTTTAAATTTTATTCCACTATAACACTCAGTTTTGTCCAGTTTCAGATACTTAATGCTCATATGACTGGTTATGCATGAATTTTTTTACTTCTAACAACTAACATTTATTAAGCACTTACTAACTTCTAAGCTCTTAATATTGCTTCATTTACTTTATCCTGATAGTATTTCTCATTCTTTTTTCAAATTGTGAAACTCTTTTTTAAATCAATATTTTAATCATCATGTATATTGTGTTTCATGCATGAATGGTGTTCCTTTATATTTTGCTCATTTATATGATGGGGTGGGTTTTTTGTTCCCCTTCCTTACAATAATCTCACCAACAAATACTTTGGTGAAAGCATGCTAGCCAGCTACTTCATGTCTCATGTCCTACTATCACTCTTTTAGATGGTCAATTTCGGATTTGTATGAGAGTCAGAATCAACTCAGAGCTAGTTGTCCTTCATTGAGGACCTTTGTGTATGTTGAGTCAGAATAAATTCAGAGCAAGCTGCCCTTCACTGGGTGCCCAAGGTTACATCTGAGTAAGAGGAGACTGCCCATCTTTCTTCTGGGAAGAAAGTGGTGGATTTGAATTGCCAGAGGCATGGTCTTTGTGTTACAAGAGCAATTCCCTACGGACTAGGCCACCAGGGCTCCATAGATTACGACAATTTCTATACCCCAAAGAAACTAGGTTGAATGACTTTCCCCTTCTGTTTTCTATTATGCAGAAAAGCTTTATTATGTATTTAAAAATCGTATTAGAAATTATAAGATCTCGGAATATAAGAATGTTAGTAATTTTTAAGAAAAAATGTTAAAAAAAAGAATGTTAGTAATGGTGTAAAAATTTTACAAACCACTCAGTATCTAAATAGAGCTATATCAATATAGTGCAAAGACAGTTAAATGATAAAAAAAATGGTTTGTTATTCTGTCAATAGGTAAGCTTTTTTATTTTATTAATTTTTTGTGTGTGTACCATTGAATCTGACTGGTACAGGAGGAGATTGCCCCTCCTTCTCCAGCAGAGCATCTGGTGGATTCAAACTGCATACCTCTGGGATTGCAATGCATCTTCTTACCACTAGGCCATCAGAGCTCCCTGGGAAGCTTTAATAAAGACTTAAATATAGAAATCATAGGACTTTCTAGCTAATATAGGCCAAAAGTTCACAAAATTTTATTTAGTCTACTAAATAACTGTCTTACTGGCATGCTACTCAAGAGATAAATTTTTGCAGAAAAATTTACTTCTAAGGTGAAATTTTGGGCTGAAGTGAAATTATCATCTTGCTGTTTTTTATTGTGTGTTATTGATTTGGAACCAACTCCTAGCAGACACTCCAGCAAGTAATCAGAGACTGTAAATTGTGAGAGAAGAGACCACTCATCTTTCTCTCTTGAGAATGATGGACTTGAACCATTTACTTTTGGGTTGGTAGTGCAACTCCTTACCAATTGGACACCAGAGCTCCCTAGATTATTATCTCAGTGTATCACTGCTGGTATACTGCTTGCATACAGTTTGACAATGCCGAGTCACTTTCCATCTAAATTTAACTAACATGAAATATTGGGTATTATGATGCTTTGGGCAGAATATTAAATGGTCCACGAAGCCATTAAAAGAAGATGGAAGGAGTGTATAAGCAAGAGCCTCTGGTGATGAAGAAAGAAGTTCAAGCTGCTGTGAAAGAACTGGCAAAAAACAATGCCCCAGGAATTGATGGCATACTGACTGACATATTCTAACAAACAGACGCTGCCCTGGATGTGCTCACTAAGTTGTGCCAAAACATCTGGAGGACAACCACCTGGCCAACTGATTGGAAGAGATCTATATTTGTTCCAATTTCAAAGAAAGGTGACCTGACAGAGTGTGCAAATTAATGAACAATAGCATTAATATGATAAGCACACAAGATTCTGCTGAAAATTATCCAAAAATGACTGGAAGAGCACATCAACAGAGAATGCCAGAAGTGTAGCCTGGGTTTAGAAGAGGCCATGGTACGAGGGATATTATAGCTGTTAGATGGAAGGTGGATGAAAGCAGAGAAAACCAAAGGAATGTCTGTGATTCATTGACTATGAAAAGGCATCTGACTATGTGGGTCACAATAAATTGTGGCTGACTCTGAGAAGAATGGGAATCCCAGAACATTTGATTATGCTTATGTGAAATCTATACTTGGACCAGGAGGCAGTAGTCAGAACAGAGCAAGGAAACACTGCACGGTTCAAAACTGGGAAAGGTGTACGCCAGGATGTGTCCTATTTCCATAGCTTTTCAATCTATATGTAGAACAGATCAGCCAGGAGGCCGGGCTCTATGAGGAGGAATGTGGCGTCAGGATTGGAGGAAGACTCATCAACAATCTGTGTTATGCAGATAACACAACCCTGCTTGCTAAACCTGAGGAGGACCTGAAAAGCTTGCTGCAGAAGGTCAAGGACTACAGCCTTCAATAAGAATTGAAGCTCAACATCAAGAAAACAAAGATTCTCACCACCACTGGGCTGATGGGCAGCATTATGATAGATGGTGAAGAGATTTAGACTGTCAACAGCTTTAGTTTGCTTGCCTCCACAATCAACACTCTTGGTACCAGCAGCCAGGAAATCAAAAGATATATTACACTAGGAAAGTCTGTTGTCAGGAACCTCTCCAAAGTACTGAAGAGCAATGACACCAGTCTGGAGATTAAGGAGTGCCTGATACAGTCCATAGTCTTCACAATTACTTGCTATGCGTCAGAAAGCTGGACAATGACTAAGGATGACAGAAAGAGAACTGATGCTTTTGAGCTGTGGTGCTGGAGAATAATATTGAATAATACCATGAACTGCTGGGAGAACAAATAGGTTCATCCTGGAGAGGGTGAAAATAGACTGCTGCTTGGAGGCAAGGATTCTGAGGCTTAGTTTGACATACTTTGGGCATGCTGCAAAGAGGGATCAGTACCTGGAGAGGGATATCATGCTTGGAAGGGTGGAGGGAGAGCTCAAGAGAGGAAAATCCTTGAGATTCATTGATTCTGTGACTGGGGTAATGAGGGTAGGTGTGTCAGAGACAGTAAGATTAGAACATTATAGAGTGGGTTTTAGGGCTATTGTCCTTAAGGTCCCTCTGATTTGCGAGAGACTTGATGGCATATAACAACAACAATAACAATAAAGTAGATAAATAAATATTCATATACTCAGAAAGTATAAACTGGCATACTCTTTTTCAGGATAAGTATCTTAACAGATTTAAAATATTTTTGTATGCATTTCTTCAAAGTTACTTATATCAAAGATTCATATAAAATTCAAGAATACCACCAGTATATTATTTAGAATAAGAATAAATACTCCAATGAAGAGCATGATTATGATGAAATATATGCTTCATTTGTATGATGGATATGAATTTTGAAGAACATTTTAATGACAATCTTCATAATGCCAAGGGGAAATGGCAGGAGATAAAATAGGTTAATTAAAAACGAACACAACACAAAATGAAACTAATAAACAAAGGAGACGGTGCTAGAAAGAAAGGGAAAAAAACAAAGGCCAAGTTGCTGCATAAAGTTGAGTGTTCTTTTCATAATCAAGTGTTTCTATTATTTTTTTTTTAATTATTTGCGTGTGTGTGTGTGTGTGTGTGTGTG
>NW_006399849.1:4508302-4509342 GCF_000299155.1 Elephantulus edwardii | reverse complement strand
TCAAATCAGATCTGACTGGTACAGGAGGATATTGTGCCTCCTTCTCTGGCAGAGCATCTGGTGGATTCGAACCGTGTTCCTCTGGGATTGCAGTGAGACTGAGTCTCTTGAGGTCCAGCTAAGGGATTGGCTAATTTTCCTAACCTGTGGGAAGGAATTACACAGCTGATGCAAATGCACATGGTTTGAATTCATCAGTGGTCCTGCAGGAAAAGGATGGATAATCTCCTGTGTGAATTGCTGCTTCTGAAAACCCGCTGGAGGATCAGCTATGGATCGGTTCCAACTAGATGGTACAGAACAACAACATGGTGTACTTGTGTTTTTATTACTGTTCATTACAGAATTTATTTGAAGTATGGTACTTCAAATGATTCAAACAATGAGTTTGTTGGGCTTTTTTAAAGAGCTCTGAATAAAAGAAATATGATTATGATGTTAATCATGCAAAATTCTGTATACTGTATTATAATCTCTACTGTGCATTGTTATACTAACTGTGGAGGTTGTAGAGATATGTTTAGATACCCATTGCTCTTGGATCCTGGGAAAACAAGATACATAGCAAAGAGGTAGGTGTTCAGAGTTGATTCAAGAGAAATACTGTCACTTGGGTGGGAACATAATGGAGATTTTATAGATGTTGAAGAAAAAGAACCTTAAAAAGCACTGTAAATTAGGATAAGTAAGACTTCACTGAGATAAAAGAGGTGAATGAAGCTTTTGGGATAGGAGTATATAAAGTCTGAAAAATGGGTTTTACTACATAATCACAAAACTTAAAAGTACAGTAGAAAAATACTTCTCCTTGAATTATATGAATATATTGCTAAAACAAGTTCTTTTTTTACTTTTTTTTTTAAATTTAGGTTGTTTATTTTTCATTTCAGTGAACAACTACAGAGATTTTGGAATTCCATTCATTCATTCATTCATTGTTGCACCCTTCTCCCCGCACAAACCCTCCCCCCCCACGCCCCGTTTGCTCCTCTCCTTGAAAAGCAAAAGAAAAACTCCCTCATTGGTACACAATCCCCCCC
>NW_006399849.1:4501089-4508202 GCF_000299155.1 Elephantulus edwardii | reverse complement strand
GCACCCCCCCCAAACCCACCCCCCACCCCCAAATATAATCCACTTTGCAACCCTCATCACATACTCCTATGATAAAAATAATGCCCTAAAATATAATACTTTTAGACTATTCTCTCCCCCATAGACTTCAATGCCGTAAACATATTTACAAGTTATTACCCCTGATCAGCATACATTTCCTATGAACAAAGGCATTCTATCAGATAATGACAACTTTATCAAGAAAATCAGAAAATGCACATTGATGCTACCACCTAGTTTTCAGATTTTATTCAAACTTCACCAATTAGCCCAGTAATGTCCTTTTTTTAGCAAAACAACCCCATTTAGAATCATGCATTAGACTTAGTTGTTACGTTCTTTATTCTCCTTCACTTTCTAGTAGTTTCTCAGTTGTTCCTGAACTTAATTTTGAAGATTCCATACCAGTTATTTTGTGGACTGTGTTTTAAATTTGGGTTTTCTGATACTTCCTTGAGATAAGTGTGCAAGGATGCAATTTTGGTTGGAAAATCATAGAACTGATGCCCCATTATTAGTATGTTGCTAAGGTAAGGTATGCTACAATTCTCAAGATAAAAGGACTCATTTTTATCTTTGTAATTAATAACTTCTGTATGGTGATATTTTCAGACTATTTTTATCTTATTTTTCACCACATCTTCAATTTATGAATTATTTATACCAGCATGTTATTCTATTTTAGTGAGTTGGTCAAAATCTGTTGCTATCATTATTTTGATGTTCTTATTATTCAAAATTTGACCTTCTGACATGTTCCACCATTCTTCGAGTATTTCCTTATTTTCTGGCACATGATGTTCCAGGTTCATCTTGTGCTTTTCTTGCCTCAGTTAATAGCAAGTATCGTTTTAGTGGGGAAGGGAATTTTAATAAGCAAGTTTTAAGATCTGGTTACTACCCAGTGCTCTCTCCCATTAAGGAGATTCTGTCTCCTAAAGACCATATGCTGTTGTTGTGTGAAATCTAGCTGGGACCAACTCACAGCTGCCCCTCCTGTGGGTTTTCAGAAGCAGTAAATCACATGTGTGGATACTGCCACTCCTTCTCCACAAACAGCCAGTATGTTTTAATCCAGTGCCTTTGGCATTGCCTCAATAGGGCTCCCAAGGCTGTAGTTTTAAAGGAAGCAGACTGGCATATCTTTCATGGACTGGCTGGTGGGTTTGAACTGCCAACTTTTCAGCCAGCAGCCACGCAATTATCTACTATGCTACCAGGGCTACTTTGACTTAGTATTAAGAGCTTTCATTACTACTGGGGTGTTGTTGCTTCCCAGGCCTTCTCAGATTTCAAAGGATAGCCTAAGAGGACAAAAGATTACAATGATAAATGTGCAAACACCTGGAGCTAGAAAATAAAAAGGAAAAAACATGCAAGGGATTGCTCAAGCTGAAAGAAATGAAAAATAAAAATTCAACACTTGAGTTGCAATACTGAAGGACTGATCAGGTAAAATATTAAGGAGTACAGAGAATCAATGTACCAAAAAGAGTCAGTAGATGGTCAATCATGTCATGAGGATGTATATGATCAAGAACCAACAGAGTGAAGAAGCCTAAGCTACACTGAAACCAAGGCTCCAGGGACGGAGAGAATACCAACTCAGGTGTTTTAACACAGGCAGCCCTGGACATGCTCATTCATCTACACCAAGAAACCTGGAAAAAAATTATGTAGCTATCTGAAGCTTTGATGGCCTAGTGTAAGCAGCTGCACTGTAATCTCAGAGATACAAATGGTTCAAATCCATCAGCTGCTCTGTGGGAGATGGATAATCTCTTCCAGTACAATTTATTGCCTCTGAAAACCTGCTGGAGGGTCAGCTATGAGTTGATTCTGACTCAAAGACATAAAACTAGAAGTTATCTGGATGGAAGGGAAACAAACTTGTGCCATTCCATAAAAGGTGACCCCAAAGGATGTGGAAATTATTGAAAAATACTGTGTGCAAATAAAATCTTTCTTAAGCTTATTAAAAAAATGGCTAGGGAAACCTAGAAAACTAGAAATTCAAGCTGGATTCAGAAGAGGCAGTGGAATAAGTACCATCACTGTTGATGTCAGACGGATCTGGGTTTAAAGCAGAGAATACTAGTAAGATATTTAAGTTTTACTGACTAAGCAAAGGCATTTGATTGTGAGGATCACAATAAATAATGGCTAATGTTGGGACGGCGCAGGAGGGGAAGACCCTCTATGAGATGGATTGATTCGGTGACTGGGGTAATTGGGATGGGTGTGTCAGAGGCAGTGCGGTTGGCGCAGGACAGAGCAGGGTTTAGGGCTGTTGTACATAGGGTCACTATGAGTCGCAAATGACTCGACGGCACATAACAACAACAACAACAACAACAACAACAATAATGTTGCAAAGAAATGGAATCCCAGAACATGTAATTGTGCTCCTTTTGAAATTATATACAAGCAGTTGGATGTCTGAACAGAACAACAGGACACTGTGTGGCTTAACACCAAGAAAGGTGTGTTAGTATTCACCATTGCAAGAACATGGAAATAGCCAACCGTCCTACAACAATCAAATGGATTGAGAAATTATGGTACATTCCCATGATGGAACACTACGCAACACACAGGAGCAATGATTTTGTAAATTACTACCTAACTTGGGAGGGACTGGAGAATATTATGCTAAGTGAACTAACTCAGTCCCATAAGAACAAATATATAAAACCATTATTGTAGAACGTGTATGAAGATCCACGGGATATGGGAGCAGAGGGCTGAGGATGGGGGTCGTTAATCATAGGGTTGCACAAATTGATGGAGGGAGGGAGGATGTGTGTGAAGGAAATGGGAATGATCTGGTGATAACAATGTGAAAAACAATTTATTTGAACTTTGTAAATAAATTAGTATAAATTTTTTTAAAAAAACAAAAAAATCAGGAAAAAACGAGTGTTAGGGTTGTTATCTTTTCACCATACTTTTCAATCTCCATGTTACTCAAATAACCTGTGAAATCATATGAAGAACGAAGCACTTATTTACAAAGGAAGACTCATGAACAAACTGTGATATGCAGAAGATAAAAACGTGCTTGGAGAAAACAAAGAAGACCTGAAAGACTTATGGATGAAGCTCGAAGATTATGGAGTTCAGTATGGATCACAACTCAACATAAAGAAAGCAAAAATGCTTACCACTGGGAAAAGAGGCAATATTATGATACATGGAAAAAGACTGAAATTATCCATGATTTCATTTTCTTCAATCCATAATCAACATCCACAAAAGCTGTCGTCAATAAATCAAATGATGTATTGAAAAGGGGAAATATGGAGCCTAGGACTTAAAGTCCTAAAAAGCAAGGGTGATACTTCAAGGACTAAGGTGTGTTTGATCCAACCCAGGATATTTTCAATTGCTTCATTTACATGTGGAAGTTGGGCAATAAATAAGGAAGACTAAAGATCTGTTGCCTTTGAAATAGGGTGTTGTAAAAAAAATATTGCCTATACCAGCAAATGCCAAAAGGATATTTTGTCTTTGAAGAAAGTGCTAGTGTTCTTTGGAGGCAAGGATGGTTAAACTTTGTCTTACATCACTCTAGCCGTGTAAATCAGAAGAGTCCCTAGAAATACTGTTTAGAAAATTAGGTCAGCAGAGAGGAAGACCTTCATCAATATTGACTAATACTATGACAGCATGGATGAGTATGTGCAGAGGAGATTGTGAGGACTAGGAAGGGCTGGACAGAGTTCCCTGGTCTGTTATACACAGAGAGGCTATGAGGTGGAGTTGGCTTGACGGCACCTAACAACAGAGGTAGAGTTCAGGAGGTCTCTTAGTTTCCAAGATGAACATATCCCGAGAGGTGGAGACTAGAAGAGGTCACATGGGTACGTGGTGCAGTAGTTATTTATCAACCAATGTTGTACTGTTGTGTACCACAGAGTCAGAACGGGCCCAGAGCCGACCATTTGGCAGGTTATCAGGAGACTGCTCATCCTCCTGTGGAGCAGCTGGTGGCCCTGAACTGTGTACCCTCAGGAGCACAGCTTCTTGCCACTAGACTACGAGAGCTCCCTAGATATGCCAATGTTTCAATGATTTATACAATCATACTTGTGTACTTGTGTGTACGAGCTAAAAAATTAGTCCTGTTTCTCTTCTAGCAGAGTTTTGGGTTCTAATTAAATAATCAAAATAAAAGAAAAATTAAGAGCTTTACGAAATGATAAAGTCCCCATAGTGAGGTTAGTACAGGACAGGGTAAGGTTCTAATCTCTTGTTCACAGGGTGACTATGAGCTGTACTTGAATGGATGGCCCCTAACAACAACAAAAACTATACTATTCTATATTTATCCTTAACTCTTTTTCAAACTTTATCTATAAAACAGAGGAAATAGTTTTTGCTATATCAAAAACTCATTTAAAGAAGAACATGGTGCAAATGTTTTCTGAGATAAAACAAAACAAAACAAAACAACACTCCATTGGTAGGGATGGACGAGAAACACCAGAATGTTAAAAAACAAGGAGGAGTATTTAGGAAAATACATAAATTTAATAATAGCTTAAAAATAAATCTTTACTAGTGATCAGGAGAACATAAAGAATAAGATCAATTTTTTACATATACATACATAAAGCAAGATACATCTTATGTTGGGCTTGTTGTGTGTTACCAGTCAAAGTGGTTCTATGTCTTGAAGTCCTTTCTCTCTGAGTTAGTTCAAACTAATAGCAACCATCACTGAGTTCTAAAGGCTGTGCATAACAATGGGAGAAGACTGCTTATCTTTTTCTCATGTAGTAGCTGGTAGGTCCAAATCACCAGAGACTTTCGGACTTTAGGCTAACAGGGCAACTTCCTAGAGACTACCAGAGACTGTGCTGCTGTGGTGTACTGTGGAGTGGGCACTGTCCCAGATCTAACTCTCCAGTGGATTTTCAGAGGCAATTCATCATACAGGAGGAAACTGTCCATCTTTTCCCCAAGAAGCAGCTGGTGGATATGAACCATGTACCTTTGGGTTGGCAGAGCAATTCCTTGCTGCTGAGTCACCAGAGATTTGACATATACAATTCTATTTTTACCCCAAAGATTGTAAATAAATTTGATTTGGCAGAAATTTAAATTGCTAATAGAACACACATTCAAAAGAAAATAGGGTCAAGCTGTAGTGTTACATTGATTCATACATAATCCTTATGCCACCTAAAAATCTACCTTGTATTATATTAAATAAACCCTAGCTCAAAATGTGCATGGAAAGTATAATTCTTCAGGATATATACAAGTAATCTGAAAAGCTATCTACCCAGCATTTTAACATTTCCCAAGTATCATTCTTACCTGGAAATTAGACTGAAATACACAGCAGTCAACAGTTTTATAATGTCCCTTAAGCATAGTTATCTGTTCTCCTGAGTAAACTGTATAAACAGCAATAGTGCTACCATATGGTACAAAAACAAATTCTGAACTGCAGCCACAGGAGACGGTGAATTTCAATCCTTTTTTACTATTGTTACAAACTTTTCCATAGTTCACCTGTAGGATGTAAAATCATAGTTACTTATTTCTTACATATTAATTAAAAAAATTCAGAAATATTTAAATACATAATTATATAAATGGCTTTTTTAAAGAAAATTATCAATGTCTTAGTAAAAATATGACAATATTATAAATGCACATTTCACAGAAGTATTAAGAAAACAACAGAGCAAAAGTTCACATTTTTTTCTAAATTTTTATTTTATTATTTTTGTGTGCGTGTACCGTCAAATCAGATCTGACTGCTACAGGAGGAGATTGCTCCTCCTTCCCCGGCAGAGCATCTGGTAAAAGTTCACATTTTGTACCTTGATAGAAATAAAAATGTAAATTAAGTCAACTTTAAAAATTCCTTTTAGACTTTATTCTTAGTTAGGAAAACATTTAAGACATGACCTGACATTCAATATTGTCATGAATGGGGTAAACACCTTGTGGTCATTCCTTCTAAAAGTTCAAATGGTATTATACAGCAAAAGGCACTCTCCCCCATTAACCTAATTACTCATGAGATTTTATCTTCAAATAATAACAGCAAAAAGCTACATACCCAGAGGAATTCAATGAGACATAATTTAGAATGGCAAAATAACAGAGAACAGCTATAAACCCTTAATACTACAGGCCAAGAAAAACAACATTTGTGAAAATCCTAACAGGGACAAAAGTAAACGTCAAAAATGTAGAACACAAAAAGTATGCAAAAATACGTATTTGGAAAAAAAGAAGCAGTAAAGAACAAAAAGTACAGTCTGGAGATGTAGTCTATAATCACCTGGGACTGTGAATAACACAGCACAAGTCCCACCCTCCCTAATCCTATCTAACTACATCTTAACAAGACCCCTAGGTGATCTGCATTCTAGTCAGAATCTGTGAAGCACTGAGTGAGAGAGACTACTGGACAGTATTACATCCAGCGGGTTAATTCTGATAGAAGCTTGGGCCAGTGTGAAACCAGCAGTAACCATTTGGGAATTAGGAACATGAACACCACCATGTAAAGCTAATGTTTATAGTGATATGCTATATTCTTCAGTTTTGGTGTGTGTACTGTTGTTGTTATGTGCCGTCGAGTCTGTTGCGACTCATAGGGACCCTATGTACAACAGCTGTAAACCCTGCTCCGTCCTGTGCCAATTACACTGTCTCTGACACACCCATCCTAATTACCCCAGTCACTCAATCAAACCACCTCATACAGGGCCTTCCCCTCCTGCGCTGTCCCTCCACCCTCCCAAGCATGTCCCTCTCCAAGGACCTGTCCCTCCTTAAAACATGCCCAAAGTATATCAGACGAAGCCTCAGACTCCTCGCCTCCAAGGAGCTGCAGGGTTTAACCCTCTCCAGGATGAACCTGTTTGTTTTCCTAGCAGTCCATGGCACATTCAATACTCTTCTCCAGCATGACAGCTCAAAGGCATCAATTCTTCTTCTATCCTCCCTAGTAGTCATTGTCCAACTCTCTGATGCATAACAAGTGATTGCAAACACCATGGCCTGTATCAGATGCATTTTAGTCTCCAGAGAGACATCATTGCTCTTCAGTACTTTGGAGAGGTC
>NW_006399849.1:4499643-4500989 GCF_000299155.1 Elephantulus edwardii | reverse complement strand
TACAGGAGGAGATTGTCCCTCTGCTCTGCTGGGTTCGAACCATGCGCCTCTGGGATTGTAGTTGCAACTCCTTGCTACTAGGCCACCAGAGCTCCCCAATCAAGTATTTCTAAACTTTCTTCTTTTCTAGTATGTACTTGTTTCTCTGTTAATCTAATTATTAGTGAAAGGACTGATAATTTGATTGCACCATGTTTTTTTTTTTTTTTAATCTGTCACCTTATTTTAACTCCCTTAAAATTTGACAAAGGAGCTCTGTGGGCATAATGCATTATGTGATGCACAGCTATCCAAAGGGTTAATTGTTCAAATCTACCAAATTCTCTGAAGGAGAATTATTTGAGAATTTTTAGCACAATACAACAACAAATATTACAATGAAATGTGCGAGGAGCTAGAGTTGGAAAATAAAAAGGGCCGAACTCGTTCAGCATTTTTTAAGCTCAAGGAACTGAAGAACAAATTCAAACCTCGAGTTGCTATAATCAAGGATGCTTTAGGCAGAACAGTAAATGATCTAGGAGGTATTAAAAGAAGACGGAAAGAATATACTGAATCATTGTATCAAAAAGAATTGGCAGATATACAAGAAGTTAATGAAATAACATTTGAGCAAGAGCCTATGGTGATGAAAGAAGAAGTTCAAGCTGCTTTGAAGGAAATAGTAAAAAATAAGATCCCAGGAATAGATGGTATACTAACTGACATATTTCAGCTAACAGATGCTGCCATGGACGTGCTCACCAAATTGTGCCAAGAAATCTGGAGAAGAACCACTTGGCCAACTGACTGGAAGAGATCTATATTTGTTGCCATTCCAAAGAAGGGTGACCCAACTGAGTGCGAAAACTACAGAACAATATCATTGATTTCATATGCAAGCAAGATTCTATTGAAGATTATCCAAAAATGACTGGAAAAGTACATCAGCAGAGAACTGCTGGAAGTCCAAGCTGGGTTTAGAAGGGGTCGTGGTACTAGGGATATTGTAGTTGAGATTAGATGTATCTTAGGTGAAAGCAGGGAATACCAGAAGAATGTCCATCTGTGTTTCACTGATTATGCAAAGGCGTTTTACTGTGTGGATCATAACAAACTGTGGCTGACTCTCTGAGAAGAATGGGAATCTCAGAGCATTTAATTGTGCTAATGCGAAACCTCGCTCAGCATATCTTAAGCTCAAGGAACTGAAGAACAAATTCAAACCTCGAGTTGCTATCATCAAGGATGCTTTCGGCAGAATGTTAAGTGATCCAGGAAGTATTAAAAGAAGATGGAAGGAATATACTGAGTCACTGTATCGAAAGGAATTGGAAGACACAGAAGAATTTCATGAAACAACATAT
>NW_006399849.1:4485825-4497636 GCF_000299155.1 Elephantulus edwardii | reverse complement strand
TCCCTGCTTTCAGCTAAGATCCAACTAACATTAGCTGCAATGTCCTTAGTACCACGACCCTTTCTAAAATGGAAATATGGTAATAATGTGTGGCTTATCTACTCTTCAGGCTCATCAGTAAAAGAAACAGCAGTTAAGTGTAAAATTTGCCCTTATCTCTTGCCTGCCTCTACTAGTAATGATTTGAGGTTTCACTCTTCTAACCTATTTATCGAGTTCCATACTTTCTGTGAAAAGATAAAATGAAATAAAACATATGAAAAGCATGTAGGACATAAAGATATTCAGTAACACTTTGGTATTATGAATTCCTATTGTGAAGCTGGTGAAGAGTACTGAAGAGTCCCCAGACTGACAAAAGAACAAACAAGTCTGGCTTGGAGGCAGCCCGAGCAGGGTGTGCCTTAGAGGTAAGGAGGAAATTCTATCTCCCACACTTTGGGCATGTTGTCAGGAGAAGCCAGTCCTAGAAGACATCATGCTGGGAAAGGGGGGGGCAGACAAGGAGAATACCGTGAATAAGACTATTGACACAGGGACTGTAAAAATGGGCTCCAGTACATTAGAGATTGTGAGGATGGTGCAGACAACGTTCAGATCTGTTGTTGACTCAATGACACCTAACAGCAGCAATATTTCTGTTAAAAATGTTATCAGTCTCTCATTTATCTCTTATGTGTACAATGATTTGTAAAGTTGTAAAGCAAAGGGAGAAAACACACAAAACCTTTCAACTAGCAAATTTCTGTTCTCCCTTTTACAGAGCACTTAGCTATAAAACCTGTCTTCTTTCCATACCACATTCCTTCTCAAATACTAATTAGAAACTGTTGAATGAAGTATTGATATCAGATCAATTCATTAACTTTTCTGTCTAAATTTTAATGTAACTTTATTAATATTATTAAATCATTGCTTGATTAAATCACTGTTGCTGTTAGGCACTGTCTAGTATGACTCATAGTGACCCTATGAACAGCCAACCTGAACAGCCAACCCGAAACCTGCCCTTATCCTGTGCCATCATTTCTGACACACTAGAGCCCATTGCTGAAGTCACAGTGTCAATCCATTTTGTTGTGGGACTTCCTGTTTTTCGCGGTCCTTCCATCTTCCCAAGCACGATGTCCCTTTCCAAAGAATAGCCTTGCCTAGCTACGTGCCCAAGAAAGATGAAAGCTTTACCATCTCTGCTTCCAAGGAGCACTCTGGCTATACTTTACCCAAGACACATCTACTTGTTCTTCTAGCAGTCCATGGGAACATCACAACTCAAAGGCATTAAATCTTCTGTTATCCTTATTTATTGTCCAGCAGTGTGATGTACAGCAGATGATTGAGAAGATCATGGCCTGAATCTGGTGCTGCTTAGTCTTCAAACTGACATCATTGCTCTTTAGGAATTTTTGGCAAGGTCCCTGACAGCAGACTTGCCCAATGCAGTATGTCCCCTGATTTTCTGACTACTGGTACCAAGGATATTTACTGTTGATTCAAAAAAGATGTAATCAAATCACTGTTGCTGTTATGTGCCATTGAATCACTTGGGACTCATAGTGACCCTAAGTACAACAGCCCTACACCCTGCTCTATCCTGTGCCAATCTCACTGTCTCTGATACATCTACTCCCATTACCCCAGTCACTGAATCAATCCATTTCATTGAGGGTCTTCCTCTCCTGCACTGTCCCTCAAACCTCCCAACCATGACATTCTTCTCCAAGGACTGATCTCTCCTTGCAATATGTCCAAAGTATGTCAGACGAAGTTTCAGAATCCTTGCCTCCAAGGAGCATCCTGGTTTAATTCTCTCTCAGATGAACCTGTTTATTTTCTTGGTAGTCCATGGTATACTCAATACTCTTCTCCAACACCACAGCTCAAAGACATTAATTCCCTTCCTATCATATCTAGTCATCATCCAGCTCTCTGACGCATAGCAAGTGATTTCAAAGACCATGGCCTGTATCAGGTGCACCTTGTTCTCCAGAGTGACATCATTGCTCTTCAGTACTTTGGAGAGGTCTTTAACAGCAGACTTTCCCATCATAATACGTCTTTTAATATCCTGGCTATTGGCACCAAGAGTGTTGATTGTGGAGCCAAACAAACTGGAGCTGTTAACAATCTTAATCTCTTCATCATCTATCATGATGCTGCCAACTGGCCCAGTGGTGAGAATATTTGTTTTTCTTGATATTGAGCCTCAATCCATAATGAAAGTTATAGTCCTTGACCTTCTGCAGCAGGACCTTCAAGTCCTCTTTAGATTCATAAACAGGTTTGTGTCATCTGCATAACACAGATGTTTCATGAATCTTCCTCCAATCCTGATGCCACATTTCTCTAGTGGGCTCGAAAATATCAGCCCCTTTTCAATGCCTAGGGAATGAAGTTCAAATAAAAGAAGGGGGAATCTACCATTTGCTAAATGCTTATTCTGTGTTATATATGGTGCTAGATGATTTTATGGATATAAATGCCTATCATCAGAAGCAGTATGTGCAGCCATGTTAAAATTATTGTGAAAAGTATTTAAGAGGGATAGCCTGCTTTTTTGTCTATAATGAATTAAAAGAGATGGCAAATCCAGTTTCTATCTTATGCAGATCCCTTTCACTGCACCAGTTGAGGAATACTTCTATCGTCATTGAGGGAATACCTAGAGACAGACAGAGATTTTACAAGGTAGCTCATTCAATTGTCAAAGAGCATCAGCATAAAGTGGGTGCTAGCTGGTCTTAAGCAGACCTCTAACTCCTAGGAGTTGTATGTACAATAGAATGAAATGCTGCCTGGTCCTGTCCTATGCACAGGATTGATTGAGGACTGAACCACTGTTATCCTCAGGGTTTTCACAGGCTGAGTTTTGGAAGTAGACCACCAGGCCTTTATTCCTAGCCTGTTTTAGTTTTTAAGTACTGCTGACACTTGTTCAATACCACTGCAACGCACAAGCCTACTATGACATTAGAGTGGTGGCTATATTTGAGATACAATAGCCAGGAATCAAATATAAGTCACCTATGCAGTCAGAGAGAAATCAGCAACTGAATCACCATTGCCATCATTGCCATCAGTGGCATAATCATTAACAACATTAACATTTACTGAACGTTAACACTTACTGTTTTTGCTAATGTGTTAAGAGTTGTGCATATATTCTATGAAAACCCCAAAACAATTCTATGAAATCTGTATAATTAACATTATATAACTACTTAGTAATGTTATAATTTGATCATCTTTTGGCTAGTAGATGGCAATCAAAAAAAGACTACGCAGAAACAAAACCCCATTGTGCTAAATTGTTGAAAGTTCTATTTGTCTTTCATTCAATGAAGTGATGATAATATTATGTACCACTGAGTCTCCAGCGACTCATAGCAACCCTATGTACAATAGCTCTGAAGTCTGCCCTGTCTTGAGCCAATCTCATTGATTCCAACACGCCTACCCCCACTGCCCTAGTATTAATTACTTTATCAGTCAATCTCATTTGGGGTCTTCCTCTCCTGTACCATCCCTTCCACCCTTCCAAGCATCATGTCCTTTCTCCAAAGATCGGTCCCTCTTGGCCATGCGACCAAAGTATGTGAGACACAGCTTCAAAATCCTTGCCTCCAAGGAGAAAGCTGGTTTCACCCTCTCCGAAACAGACAGACAGACCTATTTGTTCTCCTGGCTGTTCATGGTATATACTCTTCTCCAGCACCACAACTCAAAGGCATCAATTCTTCTTCTGTCATCTTTAGTCATTGTCCAGATCTCTGATGATCACAGTCACGGTAAAATATGTGAGTACAGTATATCCTGTATCTATGCTGGGCTGGATATGTTAAAGAGAGACCATGCTTTTGATGAATTTTGCAAGCTAAGAAGCAGCTAAGTCAAGAATTGGAAGGGTATTCTAAAGCAAAGACAGCACTCTACAGCAGAAAGAAGCGGGTGCGAGATCATGGTGCATCTGCAGACCTCTAGGTAAGGAGTTCTGGTGGCACAGTACATTACATGTGCTACTATGTGAAAATCAGCAGTTTCAATTAACCAGCAGTGCTATGGGAGGAAGATGGGAAGTCTCTGCTCATAGAGATTTACATCTTTCAAAGCTGGATGGAGACTTGCTATGAGCACTCATTGGCTCAATGCCAATGGTCTGGGTTTTGGAAGTAGTTCAGCAGAATCCTTGGATGGTATAGTTAATGCTCTAGGCTGCTAAGTGAATGGCTGGAAGTTCGAGTCCATCCTAAGGTGTCTAGGAAAAATGTCTGGTGATCTTGTTTCAAAATGTCAGTCACTGAAAACTTTATTAAGGCGTACAGCTCTACTTTGACATACATGGATTTCTCAGAATTGCAATAAACTCAAAAGTAACTTTTTTTGGGACTTTTTGTTTGTGTGTTTTAATACGTCAATACTAAGCAATAAAATAGCTACCAATTATGGTATGTCTATGAGTTTTTGCAGGTCAAGTAACACTCTTTACACACTTCTATTATTCCCTATTTTTAAGCAGAGGATAATTCTAAATTATGATACAACTGAGATAGAGATCTTAGTATTTCATGCTCCTTCAATATTGGCTAAAGGGCCCAAATTATTAAACAGTGGGCCTGGAATGTGTTTCCTATTTTGAATTCCCTTTAAGTATATGAAGACTGTTTTTGTGTTTCTCTCTAGAGTTACCTTTTCTGGGGATAAACATCCTAAAACCCTTTACATGCTGCTCTCTGTGAAGTTCTGGGCTCTTTACTATCTGATTTATCAGGTCAATTTCATTTTAGGATGTATTATCCATGACTACTTATGGACTTAAGACTTGATATGGACCTATGAGCAAGAATTCAAATCCCTATCAACAAGAAAAATATGGATGAAACGGCATCAATTTACGTATCCACATAATTTTATCATCTTATTACTCTTTAACACACATGCTAAGCTTCTTTTCTAGTGACCTGTTATTTTTCTACTTAAAACTTTCAGTAGTTTTCCTTCTCAGAGTGGAAACGTAAAACCTTACAAAGGTTCTTCTCGTATGTTCAGGCATTCTATGTCTTCATTTCTCACCTGCTCATTCTACCACAAGAGCCTCTCTTC
Organism: Elephantulus edwardii; assembly: GCF_000299155.1. Lineage (NCBI taxonomy): Eukaryota > Metazoa > Chordata > Mammalia > Macroscelidea > Macroscelididae > Elephantulus > Elephantulus edwardii. Next base: position 4,492,536 of record NW_006399849.1, on the reverse strand, counting down.
CTGTACCCACAATATCTCAAATATGCTTGTGCCTCAAAGTGCTTGCGCTTTTATCTTTATTTTTAAATACTATTTCCATTTCCTTCAGGCAAATGCCATCTATTCGGCAAAGCATATCCTGATTCCCGACTTCCAGTATGGACTATGTTCCTTTCCTTGCTTCTCTCTGTAACACTCTCCCCATCTAACACCAATCACTGATTGATCTATTTATACCTTTCTCCTCTTCCCTAAAAAATGTAAGCTCTGCGTACACAAAGCTTTTAATGTGTTTTGCTCTTTTTTTAAAATCCTGCCAAATACTGTCATTGTTGGGCACTGATTTCCACTCATTGTGACACTCTCTGACAGAGTTGGGCCACCCTCTAGGATTTTCTGGGTTACAATCTGTGTGGGAACACAGCATAAGTCTTTTCTTCTATGTAGTAGTGGGCAGGCTCAGACTAGAGATCTTTCAGTTAGCAGCCAAGTGTTTAATCCTGTGACACTAGGCAAACAGAAAATAAGCTCAGTAAGTCAAGGAAAGGAAAGTGTGATCTGATCAAGGATATGGTACAAGATAATGAGGAAGGTTCTAAATTGTAACCCACTGTGCTGTTATTGTCAAACTCATGTTTGTTGTTGTTCATAGCGACCTTATGACAGCCCTAAACTCTGCTCTGTCCTGTGCCAATCGCACTGTCTCTGACACTCCCATCCCAATTATCCCAGTCACTGAATCAATCCACCTCATAGAGGGCCTTCCTCTCCTGCGCTGTCCCTCCACCCTCCCAAGCATGATGTCCCTCTCTAAGGACCGGTCTCTCCTCACAACATGTCCAAAGTATGTTAGACGGAGCCTCAGAATCCTTGCCTCCAAGGAGCCACCCGGTTTAACCCTTTCCAGGACAAATCTGTTTGTTTTCCTAGCAGTCCATGGTATTCTCAATACTCTTCTCCAGCACCACAGCTCAAAGGCATCAATTCTCCTTCTATCCTCCTTGGTCACTGTCCCACTCTCTGATGTATAACAAGTGACTGCGAAGACCATGGCCTGTATCAGACGCACCTTAGTCTCCAGAGAGACACCATTGCTCTTCAGTACTTTGGAGAGGTCCCTAACAGCAAACTTTCCCATGGCAATGTGCCTTTTAATTTCCTGGCTGCTGGTGCCAAGACTGTTGACTGTGGAGCCAAGCAAACTAAAGCTGTGTACAATCTCAATCTCTTCACCATCCATCCTGATGCTGCCAATTGGTCCAGTGGTGAGAGTCTTTGTCTTCTTGACATTGAGCCTCAATCCATATTGTAGGCTGCAGTCTTTGACACTCTGCAGCAGGCACTTCAGGTCCTCTTCAGTTTCAGCAAGCAGGGTTGTGTCACCCGCATAACGCAGACTGTTGATAAATCGTCCACCAATCTTTACCCCACATTTCTCCTCATAGAGCCCAGCCTCCCAGATAATCTGTTCGCATATAGGTTGAAAAGGTATGGAGATAGGATGCATCCCTGGAGTATGCCCTTCCCAATTTTGAACCGTGCAGTTCCCTTGCTCTGTTCTGACGACTGCCTCCTGGTCCAAGTGTAAGTTTCGCATTAGAACAATCAAGTGTTCTGGGATTCCCATTCTTCTCAGAGTCAGCCACAGTTTGTTATAATCTACACAGTCAAATGCCTTTGCATAGTCAATGAAACACAGATAGACATTCCTCTGGTATTCCTTGCTTTCAGCCAAGATTCATCTAACATCAGCTACAATATCCCTAGTACCATGACCCCTTCTGAACCCAGCCTGGACTTCTGTACTAAATAAACTCATGTACTAAACAAAAATTCACAATATCTGCGTTTCGAGCCTGAAATAAGCTGGTAAAATATCTCATGAAGATACTCAAAACTCACTGTCAATGAGTCTGAACTGATTCACAGCTGACCTTCCAGGAAGTTTCCCAAAGTTGTGTCAATTGCACGGAAAAGAGACTGTCCATCTTTCCCCGTGGAATTACTGGTGGATTTGAGCCAGGAGAAAGGCACTGCTCTGGGGCTAGCAGCGCAACTCCCTAGGAGCTATGTCAGATTTTTAAAGTAATCTAGATGTAAACACTTTTGGCCTTAAATTAGTAATAATGAACACGATACCTAGAGCATATGAAGGATAATTTACTAGGAAATACAATTAATACATCAATAAATTAACTAAGGAGTTTGGGTTTGATCAGCATTGTAATAACAGAGACTAGAATCAAACTGTTGCTTTCTAAGCAGTGTAAATGTACGTTAGTTACCAAACTATGTTGTCTCATTTCCTTCATGTGTAAAATGGTTATAATGGTAAAACAATAAAAAATAGAAATGGTAAAAATGGGTAAAATACATAAAATAGTAACCACTTTCACAGTGTTTGTGAAATGATTAAACTAGACAATACTTGTTCCAGCACATGTATTGATTCATTTTTATTTGCATGTTGTTGTTCGGTGTTGTTGAGTGACTTTATGAAGATCAGATCTACACCCTGTCATGTGCTATCATCATCATCTCTGATAGACTTGAGCCGAATGCTGCAGTCACTGTGTCAGTCCATCCTGTTGAGGGTCTCCTCTCCTTCAATGATCTTCTACCGTTCCTAGCATGCTGTCCCTTTCAGAGGAACAGGCCCTCCTAACAACATGTCCAAATATGCGAGATGAAGCTTCACTATCACTGTCTGCAAGGAGTACACTGGTTGCACTTTCTCCAAGATATACCTGTTTGTTCTTTTGGCAGTCCACAGGCAATCAGCACTCCTCTAAGACACTATGACTCAAAAGCATTAATTCTTCTCTGTCATCATGTTCAATGTCCAGTTGTAAAGCAACTGACTGAAAAGACTATGGCCTACATAAAGTATACCTGAATCTTCCAACTGACATCATTGCTCCTCAGTAATTTGGCAAGGTTAGTCACAGTGACCTTCCACAATGAAAAGTGTCTCCTGATTTCCTAACTGCTGGAACCAAGGGTGTTGACTATGATGTAAGTAGGATGACATCACTGGCAATTTCAATCTTTTCTCTATCTATCACAATCAGTCTAGTGGTAAAGATTTTTGTCTTCTTGATGTTGAGATGCACTCCATCTTGAAGGCTCTAGTCCATGATCTTCTGTAGCAAACATTTTAAGTCTTCCTCGCTTTCAGCAAGCAAGGCTGTATCATCTGCAATAACACAGACTGTTGACGAATCTTCCTCTTATTCTGATGCCTTTCTTCTTTGTAGAGCCTAGCTTCTCAAATGATTTGCTCAGTATACAGACTGAATAAGTATGAAAAAAGGATACAACCCTGACATACACCTTTACCATGTAGGGTTCCCTTGTTCCATTCAGACAACAGCTTTTTGGTCTTGGTCCAGGTTTCATAGGAGTATATTCTCATTCTGTTAAATGTTAGCCATAGTTTCTTATGATTGTTTTGTCATAGTAAGCTATGATCACAGTATTTGGCATCTAAACTGTAAACAAACAAACAAATAAACTCAAAGGCCTGTGTTTCAAAGGAAGCAATCTACAGAAAGATACCATTTCTTTCATTTATGTCAAAGGCTGTAGGTACTTAAAATCTCTTACCAGTGTGTTTTCTCCACTGGCACTATTCCAGAGCCTCATTCGGTTATCCGTACCAACCGTGAGGAGATGAAGCCCATCACTTGTATAACATAAGCCATTGACTTTTCCATTGTGGGCTGTGTTTGCTGCAATAAAAAACATAGTTCATTTTATCTGTTCCTATATTCAGCAAGTTTAATAACTGATGATACAACTATCTAAAGATATTAAAGAACACAACTCAAATTTTAGTTGATTATTGGCAAGCTCTGGTGGTTTAGTGGCAAGAAGCTGCACTGCAATCCCAGAGGTGTGCAGTGTGAATCCACCAGATGCTCTGCTGGGGAAGGAGGGACAATCTCGTCCTGTACCAGTACATACACACAAAAATAATAAAAAAAAAATTAGTTGATTATGTTTAAAATTAAACAGTCCCTTTGCATTTATTTGTAGAACCATTAAAAGAGAGGAAAATAGGAAAACCAAAAGAACAAAAATTCTGTCAAGTATGAGAATTTCTCTTTAGAGAGTTATCTATGCTATGAAAGTCAATTAAAGGAACAGCTTAACACTAAGATCTTAAATACTTCTCATCACTTAAAGGGAAGATAAAAAGAAGCTCCAACAAGGAAAGTATGGCTATATTAGTTTCAATCAGTATTTATCTCTGTAAAAAGGAAGAAATCTGAGAAAGCATAATTCTAAATGGTCTGACTCACTTAATAAAAAAAGATTACCAAAACAATCATGGTTTTTGATACATAATTATGTAAATAAAAATTTTAATAGAAAATGAAATTCTGTTATAAAAATGTAATTAAGGTACTTATCACCTGGATTGCAATGAACTCTTATTTTGCTAATATGCCTACAAAAGTTACTATTATTAGGCTCTCGGCTGGATGCTGCTGCGCACAGGAGCCCGGGTTCGAACTCGTAATAAACTTTGTTAATTTGGCAAAAAAAAAAAAGTTACATTATTAGAACATGTCGAAGAAAGACAAGTTAGCTTATGTAAATTTAGAAATCAATTTATTGTGAATACTTTAAAAATCATAAAGTATTTCAACTTTTCAATAGAAATTTATTATTTACTTTTCATTTAAAGAAGTGATGTATTTTTGCCACTTTTCTAAATGAATGCACTCTTTACCTGATTCAACAGCTTGTGACTTTTTCCCATTATGTTGATCAAGAGTAATCAGACATCCTGACGCTCTTCTTACATCCCATAATTTTACTCGACTGTCCGCACTGAAAAGAAAGCAGCATTCACTGGCATATGGATCAAGGATAGAGATGATACTACTCATCCAACTTTCCAGTCGTTTGGCACACAGATGTTTCACTCTATTTTTATTGTTGTTGTGTGCCATCGAGTTGGAATCATATCATGGCTAACACACCAGTGGGTTTTCAGGGGCTTTAAATTGTATAGGCGATTACTCATCTTTCTCCTTTGAGCAGCTGATGGATTTAAACCACGTAACTCACAGCTTCTTATAACTAAGCCAGCTGAGCTTCCCTCTCACTGTATTAGTACAAAAGTATTTGTACATTTGGCTCTTCAATAAATATTCAGTTTAGGAAAAAGAAGTAGGAAAATAAATTAGAATCTTTCTTTCTCAAATTACCAGGAGTTATTTAAAAATTTAAAATTATTTAAAATTTGCTGCATTTTGTTACTGTTAATGAGACGATCATTAAATACTAAGATGTAAGAACATCTGCAAGATGCTAGAACAGCTTGACACTAAGATTGTGCACTCAGTGTTGAGCACCTGCAAGAGTTAGAGACTTGTTCCTTAGAGCGAGTTTGTTACTAATGTAAAAACTGGAAAATCCGGAACTCATGTAAGGTGGAAACCTATCAGAGAAGGAAAAATAAATCATGTTCCATTAACAGAGTTGTAAAAAAACCAACCAAATAAAACACAAATCAACAATAACCCCCCCCCAAAAAAAACCTCCCCAGAGAGTTGTATATACAATTGGCAAGATGCAACCTGTTAAAAATGGAAAATTTCCTCCTTGAGGAAAAGAAGTAGTCTTGAGCTTAAAAATGCATTTACAACATACAGTGTTATTTTTCCTAACAAGAAAATATTGAGAGTAAGGTGAATAATGAAGACATTAATTCTCATTTAGTTTTATGTAATCAAATCAATCTCTGTGGATATACAGAACTAAATTTAATGTCTTCCAGAAATTAGACTATAAATTTAATTTTATTTCAAGTAATTAGACTATAAATTTAATTTTATTTCAAGTAAGCAAAAAAGGAGTAACTACACTCTAACACCAATTTCAGCTTCTAGACTACTACTAAAAGAAAAACTTCCCAACCAATGCTGTAATTCCTTCACAACACCCTTCAATTTTTTTAACCTATTGAACTTACCTATGTAATTTTAATAAGAGCATTAAAATACATTTTCATTTCTATTTCTAACACTTGCATGTAAACACATGAACAATCAACCAACAGGCATTCATGTGTATAAATTTGTTGTTGCTGTGTACTGTTGAGTTGAAACTGTAGCTGATTCTTTGCTGGGTTTTCAGAGGAAATAAATCGCATGGGAGCAAACTGCCCAACTTTCTCCCTCAGAGCAACCAGTGGATCTGAACCACGTATGTTCAAGTTGGCAGCCCAATTCTTTACCACTAAGCAAACAGAGTTTTTCTGTATATATACTGGGAGACTTTAATATTCTTACAACTCAAGTGAACTACTGATTCTCCAACAAAATCCCATGTCTTTTTTTCACCCCCAGAAATAGAAGACCCAATAATCAAGGTTGCTTTAGGCTGAGTATTGATCAATCCAGGAAGTATTAAAAGAAGATGGAAAGAATATATTGAGTCACTGTATCGAAAGGAATTGGAAGACACAGAAGATTTTCATGAAACAACATATGAGCAAGAGCCTATGGTGAAGAAGTTCAAGCTGCTTTGAAGGAAATAACCAAAAATAAGGCCCCAGGAATAGATGGTATACCAATTGACATATTTCAGCTAACAAATGCTGCCCTGGACATGCTCACCAAGTTGTGTTAAGAAATCTGGAGAACAACCACTTGGCCAACTGACTGGAAGAGATCTATATTTGTTCCCATTCCAAAGAAAGGTGACCCAACAGAGTGT
>NW_006399849.1:4480929-4484340 GCF_000299155.1 Elephantulus edwardii | reverse complement strand
ATTCAGATCTGGGAAGACAGAGTAATGGTGGGCCATAGTTCAATGGTGACTAATTTTATAAAACATAATTAATTGGAAAGATTGTATGAAAAACAATGAGAATGAAGGATAGTGTGAAATAAAATGTATATGAACTTTGTAAGGAAACTGATATAGTATATAAAAAAATAAAAAAAGAACTCTCCCTCCCCCAAATCCTCACAACTGGATCAAAAGGCAAAATCATGATAGATGGAGCAATGACTGAAGTTGTGAATGCTTTAATTTTACTTGGATTCACAATTAACATCAACAGCAGCAGCAGTCAAGAAACCAAAAGACTTGGTATTCTGGAGGAATTTGTTGTCAAAGATCTCCTTAGTTTAAAGACTAAGTAGCCATGGTCTTTTTAATTGCTTGACATGTATCTGGAAACTGGACCATGAGTAAGGATATACAGAACTGATGCCTTTGAACTATACTGTGGTAAAAAATAATGAGTATCTCATGTTCTGGCAAAAGAAACAACCATCTATTTTAAGAGAAGTGCGACCAGGGTGCTCCTTAGAGGCAAGGAGAGTGAAACTTTGGGCATGCTATAATGAGAGGAAAAGGCATCATACGAGGAAAGGCAGGTCAGGGAAAGAGAAGATGAGCTTCAACAAGATGAACTGACACAGTGACCGTAAGAAAGGGTTAAAACACGTTGGAGGGCGTGAGACTGGGCTGGATGAGGGAGGGCTCCAAGCATTGCCACGAGTCATAGTTGACAACACCTCACCACAACACACATAATACAGTAAACAGAGCAGTCGTGCCAGCAGAACAGTTACACAGCAGTATGACAGAACTGAGAGTTCAGAACAAAATTCATGCATTTATAGTTGATTTATATTCAAAGAGAGTGCCAACTCCATTCAATTAGGAAAGAATAATAATTTTAATAAATGGTGCTACTACAACTTCCACACAAAAGAGTAAAAACTGGCCCACATTTCAAATAATACACAAAAATGAACTAAAAAAAAAATTAACCACCCATCTAAATTTAAGAGTTATTAAGACTGTAAAACTTTCAAAAGAAAACAGGGCACTTGTATGAAGATCTTACTGTCAATGCATTCTGAGAAACTATACTAAAATCATGAAAAATGAAAGTTTATAATTTTATACAAAAAATTAAATTTTACATTTTAATCTACAAAATTAGAGCAAATACCTGGAAACTATTTCTGATAAGGGCGTAATATCAAGAATAGGAAAGGAAATTTTTATAATTTCACAAAAAACCCATAAATTCAAGTAAGAAATAAAGGACTTGCTTGCTTTAATCACTGCACTACCATATTTTATAGGGCTACATTTTATATGGCCTTTCTTATATAAAAGAGCACTGGTGGCCTAGTGGCAAGGAGTTGCTTTGCAGTCACAAAGGCCTGCAATTCAAGGCCACTAGCTGCTCTCTGGGGGAAGGATCTCCTCCCGTGTGATTAACTGCATCTGAAAACCTGCTGGAGTGTCAGCTATGGGTTGGTTCCAACTAAATGGTACACAATAACAACACTACTTATATAAAATACCTAGAATAAAGCTAGCACAAAGAGACAAAAGTTTGTCAGCAGTTACCAGAGGCTGCAGAGAGGTGTGAATAAGGGTGACTATTCCACAGGTACCAAGTTTGTTTGGGATAAAGGAAAATATTTCGAAAACAGCCTGACGGTTACACGGCATAACAATTTAATATTACTGAATGATACATGTAAAAGCAGCACATTTTTTGTTAATATTTCTGTTTTACCATAACACAATTTAAAAAAAGAAAACATTTCTTTTTAGATTAAGAAAGTGCTACTTGTGTATGCCAAAATGACACAGAGCTGGTTTTAGATAGTTAGTAGACCTTACTGGAGATTTTCTTGCTCTACTTTCTTTGCTTTCAAAAGTGAGTATCTTCATCAAGGATAAGACAGGGTTAGGATTATGTATGATGTAAATATTTTTCTTTGGTAACACTCGTTTTTATTTCTGTAACTTTAAATAAATTGCATTTTACCTTGCAGTTGCTAAGATATACTCATGGCGTGGAGACCAGGAAACTGCCAATATTTCTTGTCTGTGACCTACAAATACAACTGAATGAAAAGTCTTGCAAAAATATTTAGGAAGAAAATATAAAAAGATAGGTACCAGTATTATGCCTTGTTTTAAAGAAAGTAAAGAGTAAATATTAAAAGTAACTGATATCATCTTTTTTTAAATTTTGCTTTATTATTTTGTGTGTGTGTACTGTCAAATTAGATCTGACTAGTATAGGAGATTGCCCATCCTTCTCCAGCAGAGCATCTGGTGGATTTGAACCGTATACCTCTGGGATTGCAGTACAGCTTCTTGCCACTAGGCCACCAGAGCTCCCCTTGATATCATCATCTTAAAAAAAGTTTATAATAACCAAAACCAAATGCAACCCACTGCTATTATTCAATTCCAACTCACAGTACCTTGACAGGACAGAGAAATGCTCCTCAAGGCTTCGAATGCTGCAAATCTGTCTAGAGCAAATGTCATTTTTTCCTTTTCAAAATGTCATCTTTAACCTGAAGAGCAGCTTGTGAATTCCAAGTGCAAATTCTTCAGTTAGTACCTATCCGAAGCACTTTCACCACTGTGCCATCAGGGCTCCTTTTAATAATAATAATGTCTGTATATTCATGTAAAATCTATGGGGCATAAGGTGACCATCTCATAATACATGAGCTGGCAGGTATTTTTATTAATAAAAGAACTAGATTTGCCTTAGAAAGGACAAAGCAAGGAGTCTTTTTAATAACCCTTGCTACTCTCAGTATATCCCACCTGAATTTCTAAACCATCTCAGAAACAGGTAAGAGGTCTTGAACACTAATGAGTGAAGACCAGATGAGCTGTGGGAAGATATAAAAAATATCATGCAGGAAGAATGCAAAAAGGCTTTGCAAAGACAGAGGAGAAAGAAAAGACCAAGATGGATGTCAGAAAAAAATCTGAATATTGCACTAGAGCACCGAGAAGCAAAACAAAAGATTTTTGAACAGATGATTCCAAAAGACAGTGTGGAAAGACAAAGTAAAGCATTACAATGAAACATGCAAGGAGCTGGAGTCAGAAAATCAAAAGGGCTGAACTCGCTCATAATTAATTTCTTAAGCTCAAGGAACTGAAGAACAAATTCAAACCTCGAGCTGCAATAAATACTTAAGGATGCTTTGGGCAGAGTATTAAATGATCCAGAAAGCATTAAGTGAAGACGGAAAGAGTATACATTGTACCAAAAGAATTGGCAGACACAGAAGTTTATGAAACAATGTATAAGTAACAGCCTATGGTGATGGGAAGTTCAAGCTGCTCTGAATGAATTGGCAAAAAACAAGGACCCAGGAATAGATGGCATATCAA
>NW_006399849.1:4475966-4480584 GCF_000299155.1 Elephantulus edwardii | reverse complement strand
ACTTGATTGTGCTTATGTGAAACCTATACTTGAACCAGGAGGCAGTTGTCAGAACAGAGCATGAAAATGCAGCACGGTTCAAAACTGGGAAGGTTGTACCCAAGGATGTGTCCTTTCTTCTTATCTTTTTTAATCTATATGTGGAACAGATTATCCAGGAGGCTGGGTTCTATGAAGATAAGTGTGGTATCAGGATTGGAGGTAGACTCATCAACAGTCTGTGTTATGCAGATGACAGAACCCTGCTCGCTGCAACCGAGGAGGACCTGAAGCATTTGCTGCAGAGGGTTGGATCTGAAGTGTTTGCTGCAGAGGGTCAAGGACTGCAGCCTTCAATATGGATTCAGGCTTAATATCAAGAAGACAGATTCTCACCACTGGGCTGATTGGCAGCATCATGATGGATGGTGAGAAGATTAAGATTGTCAACAGCTTCAGTTTGTTTGGCTCTTGGTACCAGCAGCCAGGAAATTAAAAGATGAACTGCATTTTGGGAAAGTCGGCTGACTGAAGAGCAACGATGTCAGTCTGGAGACTAAAGTGCACCTGATTCAGGACATGGTCTTTGCAATTACTTGCTATGCAACATAAAGCTGGACTAGGAGAATTGATGGCTTTGAGCTGTGATGCTGGAGAAGAGTACTGAATATACTATGGACTGCTAGGAGAACAAACAAGTTCGTCCTGGAGAGGGTGAAGCCAGGCTGCTTCTTGGAGGAAAGGCTTAATATCAAGTAAGTAGTAAGTATTATTTGAAGATTTTTTCCTAAAATGTTTTTTTTGAGAAGCCAACATACATTTAGTTATTTATGTCTAGTCACTACTGAAACTAGTTACGCAGAAACTAGTATATATAGTTACATATGTTTGTGGAAACAATGTCCTGTGTAAGTTTCACTAGTTCTTTACAAGTAACAAGATTTTGAGGGAGCCCATCTATTTTCCATATCCTTAGGTCTTCCCTTATGGCAATTGTTTAAAAAAAAATCTCCTCAATTAAGTCAGCTTTACAAGAATAATGCACAGAAGGATCTTTATTTTCCTGTTGACTTTTAACAACTAGCACAAAATACATTAGTCATGCCACTTACAAAGAATACATTGTTCCTAATGTTTCTTTTTATTGAATGTTTATTGTTTCAAACTAAAAAAAAAAATACCCTGTAGAATGTGAGAACAGGATCCAGACTTCAAGTCACAAAGTTGTACTTTGGGTCCTCTAGTACCAACTGTAAAAACAAAAGTTTTTAAGGATAATTTTATAAAAAAATCAAGAGGAAAGAGAAATAAAATAAATGTTGTAATTCTAGACATTTTTATTGTATCTTTAAATGTAAAATACATATCAAAACATTTCAGTTAAACTTTTATAATTAGAACAATTATTTTAATCATAGCTTAACAGAAAAAGAATTCTACTACTGCATTTTTTTTTAACTTTTTATTTTTTATTATAGATTAAAAAAAACTTGCAATGATGGTACAGAAAGGTCCTTCACACTCTTCATCCAAGTTCCCCCAATGGTTATTTGAGCTACCAATGGTACATTATTAAAATCAGGAAACTTAAATTGGTACAACATTTGTGTATAAAGCTATGCAATTTTATTTCATCCAATAGCTTTAACAGCTTGCTTATCTAAGTAAATTGATGGAATTCCAATTACTAGTAACAGATTCACTGCAACTCTATATAGATTAATTGGAACTCAAATATAATTTCATATGTAGCTTTTCTTTAGAGATTAAGCAATTCACCAATATGCAGAGGTGAAGAGACTGACACAGTACCATAAAAATAATGGACTCACAGGCCTACATACCTGATATTTCCCCTTCCTCACACGTGAAAATTATTGTTATAGGCACATTTGTATAAAGAGATACTTACTTTGAATCAGATAGTTTCCTTGTCTCATAATTAAAAAGCTGTCAAATTGGGTTCATGTAAAATCATAGAAAAGTTGACGGTTGGTTTAAGAGTAAAATCTTACAAAGAGAGAAATATGCTTTTTAAATCTTTGCATCTTGGTGAGCTGTGTACTTTGATATCTTGTAATATGACTGATTGGTATCTGATAATATGAATGGCATCTATTTTTCTTTTAAGAATTGTCATCTCCATATGAGTTAAATGCTTATATAAAAGTTTAAAAGAAACAAAAAGAGAAAAGTTTCAACATGTAAAAAGGCAAAAGAATATATGTACAAACCTGCTATTAAACAGTGCTTGGTGGCAACTGGAGACATATGATGACTATATACTGTTTCCTCAAAATTAAATACATCTGCAGTCTGACAACCAAAAGACATTTTAAAAGTATAGTAAGTTCTATTTACAAGTGCATAAGCAACAACTTTTTCTATTTATTTTTATTATATTACTAGTAGTTTTAAAATTTGAGTACTAGCAATTTGATTTAGATGTTTCCTGGCAAACTCCTAAAACTTCTCTTCTGTGAGAAAAATACTAAGATATTGGAATAAACTATTAGTCTGTAAAGGGCTTTGCTGCTTACCCCAAGGCTGCACTTCTCTAGTGGTTTGAATCCATCAGCTGCTCCCATATCTGTTCTTCTTCAAGTTAGATTTCAAGATCCAGTATGTCAACTAATTTCCTGTTAACTCTTTAACAAGACCCTCAACTCTGCATAACACTAAATAAATGTCTGTTTTCTCTGCAGATTTATCCAGGTTGATCTATAAAGAAGGGTCAGCAACTTCTGCAATGGGTCATGTTGTTGTTATGTGCCATCGAGTCATAATATTAATAAATACTGTAGACTTTGAGGGCTGCCTACCCAACCCTGGCATTGTACCATGAAAGAAATCATAAATGAAAGACCATGGTTGTGTTCCAATAAAACTTTATTTACAAAAAACAGGTCAAGTATCAGATTGGCTTGCAGGTCAGTGTGTCCACTCTTGCTCCACTCTGACAAACCAGCTGACTGGTGTGATGATAAAAGATCATTCACTTTAACTGGGCTTTCAGTACTGATTGCCAATCTTGTATTTCTGAAATATTTTTTCTGCAGTATTCTACAGTTGTTTCAAATATTTTTCACAAATATTCTCACTCAGTCATACTAAGTGATCTGATCTTTTAAAAACAGATGTATGCACACCAAAATAAAATTAAAAAACCCCCAACTGGGAGCTACCCAGTGCAATTTCTTAAAATGTCTGACCAACAAACCTATAAACCAATTTGCTTCTACTTAGCCTTTCTCCACTCCTGTTACCACAGAAAGTCTCTGTGTAGAGTTGTAATGCTAACAAAATGCTTCACATCTCTGGCTGCCTATCTTTCTCCTAAGAAGCCAGTGGTAGAGTCAATCTCCTCCAATGTGATTCACAACCTCAGAAACCTAACAAAGGGTAGGCTGTGAGCCATTTCCAATTCAATGACAATGAGCTGAGTGTCACAGGTAAAAGATCTTTTCCAATATTAATTCTCCACTTGCATTCAGAAAACCCCAAATGTCATCCTATAAATTAACTCCTTTTATCACCCTCATCTCATTGTTATCTAGTCCTTTCTAACTCAGTGAGTGATCCTCTACTGAGGTGTTCAATGCTGCCCGTCTTTCTCCTATTGAGCCACTGGTCGAGCTGAACCACTAGAGACGTGCACTAGAAATGCAACTCACTATCAGTTACACTCCTTTATCAGCTGTGAACCTTTAACTTTTCCTAAGCCTCGTTCCTATCTATACCAAAAATGGTCATCTCTTGTTATTAAGTGCTAAGTGGACTGTCACTCACAGTGACCCTATGTACATGACAGTAAAATTGCCCCATCAGGTTTCTTAGTTTGTAATATTTATAGGGAGCCAAGTTTGTAGAAAGTTGTGCTGTTAACCCAAAGCACTCCTCTGGTGGTTCAAATCTATCAGTGGTTCCAAAAAGACAGAGTACTATCTCCTCCTCTATGTTGCTAAAGGTTCTTCATTCAAAATGTCTTTAATAGCCAAGGATTAACTTTATTTTGTGCTGAAATATTTATTGTATTAAGGAGAGAGAATTAAGATGGGATATAAGGTCCACCCTTCTTGTTGTATGTACTGAGTTGCCAGCAACCCATAGTGACCCTACAATAGCTCTGAACCCTGCCCTACCCTAAACAAGTCTGTCTCTGACAGACCTACCCCAGTTACTGTGCTAATCCATTTCATTGAGTCATCCTTTCCTGCACTCCTCTCCATCCTTCCAAACATGATGTCCTTTTTCAAGGGCTGGTCCCTCCTGGCAACATGTCCAAATATTTGAGACAGAGCTTCAAAATCCTTGCCTCCAGGGAGCAATTTGGTTTCACCTTCTCCAGAAGAGATCTATTAGTTCTCTTGGCAGTCTACGGTATGTTCAATACTCTTCACCAGCACAACTCAATGGCATCGATGATTCTTCTATCATTCTTAATCACTGTCCAGCTTTCTGATGCACACCAACTATTTGTGAAGACCATGGCCTGGAACAGATGCACCTTAGTTTCTAGATTGACATCATTGCTCATCACCACTCTGAGAAGGTCCCTGACAGTAGATTTATCTAATGCAATTTGTCTTTTGTTTTCCTGACTGCTGATGCCAAGAATGTTGATTGTGAAGACAAAAAA
>NW_006399849.1:4474134-4475451 GCF_000299155.1 Elephantulus edwardii | reverse complement strand
ATGCCCACTTTCCAGGTACCCTGCAACTGGCAAGACTACAATGTTCACCAGTCTCTCCAAACCTGACCTGCATACCTACTACAGTCATGTGAGCCATTCCCTAGATGGTCTGAGTTTCTGAGAGACCTTCCAGCGAACCACAGAACTCAAGGGACATAGAGGAGTAAAGGAAATGAACAAAGGAAGGGCTGTTGATATTGGAAAATCAAATTGAACATTTGTGACAATGTTGACTCAGCACTTTCTTATAACTGATCTGATACTAATCTTAGCAGAATGGATCATGAATACACCTCTCATGAGAATTACAGCATCAGAAACCCAAAGGAGGGTCAACTATGAGTTTGTTCTGACTAGATGGCAATGAGAGACAAGGAATATATACAGAAGCAGATTGATATTTTTTTTTTCCTGTGGAGCCACTGGGTAGATTCAAACCTCCAATCTTTTAGTTAGCAGACAAGAGCTTAAACTTTACACCCTTATGTTTTATTAGATCTACAATGTTCACCAGCATCTGCAAAACTGGCCTGCATATCTCTATTATATTAAAAACTAAATTACAGTTGGTAGGTGCTAAATCCAATTTCCTCACAGACTATTGGGCCATAGTAGTTTTAACATAATAATGTCAAGAATGTCTTTTACAGGCTGGACATTGTTCTTGGTACTTTGCATATCTTAATTCATTCAGACTTCATAACCATTCTACAAAATGCCATTTTACCTCCCTGTCCTCTCATTTACCAGTGAAGAAAGCAGTACAGAGGTTTGGAATCCTGCCCATCATCATTCAGCCAGTCAGCATCAGAGCCAGGGTGTGAACTCACACAGCCCAGCTCGTCTTAACTATACACTACTGCTACATCTAGAACTCAGTTTAAAAAAAAAATCGCACTAACATGGCTTACAGTTAAATTCTTCTCTATCCTACAAAGCAGACTGCAAAAATTTTGATGTACCTACCTGTAATGTATTTGTATCCCATATTTTCAGAGTTTTATCAAACGAGCTTGATGTGAACATGCCAGTGTCATGAGGATACCACTGTACAGTTTCCACACTATATTTGTGAACATCAGGATTACTTCTACAAAACAGTAGTCAAAATTTAAGCCTGATTTATAGGATTTAAACCTGACACTACATTAAAAGAAGCAACTCCAAGGAAGATGCTAGAAATGGCCCAGCATAGCCATGCCTATATGCCTGTGCTCTACCTGTCCAAAAGGAAAAGAGAATGTCTCATTCACTTTTAATAAGATGTTTCATGGATAAATTTTCTTCAATCTTCAAGAACACACACAGTAAATTACC
>NW_006399849.1:4460936-4473917 GCF_000299155.1 Elephantulus edwardii | reverse complement strand
AATAACAATTTTTTAAAATTTATTTATTTATTTTTAATGTCAATGAACATCTACAGAGATTTTGAAATTCCATTCATTCACTGTTGCACTTTTCTCCCCGCCCATCCCCCCAAAAATTAATAACAATTTTTACTAAAGTAGTTTGAAAAATTAGTTTACCAGAAATCACTCTACTACTAAATATGCATCCTCCCAAAATTAGTTGTGACACAAATATGTGCACACTTACATTAATTACACTTAAAAAAGCAAAGAGATTGAAACAATGCAAATGTCCACACTAGATGAAGTGGTAAAGAAACCATAGCCCATTCAAACAAGAGAATATTATGCAACACCAAACAAATCTGTGAAACACTGCACAACATGAATGAAGTTAGAAGAAATTAGCCTGAGTGACTAAGTCAGTCATGGAAAGACAATTATAAGACTACTATTTTTAAAAAAGTTAAAGTTTACACAAAGATAGAATCAGTTTACCACAGATAGGAATGGAGTAAAAATACAGAGATATGTTAGTTGAAGGGAAAGGCAATATACAATGTTTTCTTGCTCAGGCATTTTCACAAATAAATGACATTAATCAATTTTAATTAATTCTATAAAACAAAATGCACAGGAATGAATTAAAACACTAATGATTTATAAACTTTCATATAAAAAATGTAAAAAATACAGCATAGGAGCATAAGAAAGTATTTTGCTATGTAATAATTTAAACAACACTAAAGTGTTGACTAGGATGAAATAAAAAAAAAAAGTAAAATGAAGGTAACTGCTTTATAGATAAAAATTCTGATCTTTTTCTTCCCTGGGTGTTGAGTACAAAAGTATAAATGGCCTCAGTCTCTTGAAATTAAAGTTTTCCATGTGCTTCTAAAAAGATAACTATTTCTACAGAAATCTTTTATGACCAATAGGGAAAGTATAATTATCTCTAATTCAAGACTAAAAAAAAAAAATAAAAACTACAGTTTAAAGAGATTAACTATCTCAAATTTATATTTCCAAAGTGAAGGGGAAAATCAAGAAAATTCAACTTCTTGTAAACACTCCCTAAGTTTAAGCACATATGCCAGTGCTTGGACAACAGCTTTGGTATAGAGTAATTGGTGATATACAGTTTGACATTTTTCCTCTAGAAAGCATTTTATTCACACTTATTCTGTTAATTCAAGAGTTAGCTCAATAGAAGATTAGATGTAACCAACAATTAAGTGATTATTATGAATATACTATAACAAAATCATCCATTTTATTAGAGAAAAAAAAAGGATAAATTAAGCAGCTTAGATGAGTCAAGGGGTAAGAGTATATGTGAGGTAGGAAGGGGATTACTACCATATTTGTAACATCTAACCCTTAATTTTTTTTTATTAATTCTACTTGAAAAATCCAACTTAGACTTTGCTTCTTACTAGTTAAAAGATTCATACATTTTATACTACGTGGGACAAAAAATTATCATTAGTGACTGAATTGAGTTCTACAGATATAGAGGAAAAAGGATTTAATTAAGAAATTAAGTAATTTTCAAAATTGATACCAAAATTATTTTTGTACTGTCACATGCTAAGAATAGCTGTATCTCAGATTAAGTTGCTATTTTATGCCAGGATATATAAATATAAATATGTCATTTCAACAATTTGCTTGAGTCATTCATATTACTATATTTATACTTCACAAAACCACTTTGCAAAAAAAAAAAAATCACTCAACTGTTGATAAATTCATAAATGACATTTTTAATACACACCTGCCAACGGAACATACTGCTTTACATGTGTAATAAGGCTGTTTGCTGGCGTTTTCAAGGTCATAAAGTACAATCACACCATCTGAACCACCTGATAACATACTGATAATGAAAGAGTTCACATTAATATATCATTTCATGTAGTCTATTTATGATGACTGTGTATTTCTAAAGAATCTTATTCTGTAAACATGCATTTACAGTTAAGTCTACACACACAGAATTAATCCTTATTAATGGACTTTAATAAACTAGAATGTCCTAACTGTAAGAAAAATGGATGTAGCACAACTGAATAAGTGGTTATTTCAAGGTTACTGTTTTTATTCTTAAAAAAAAAAGTTGAAATAAGACAGCAGAAAATATTTCTTAAAGTAAAACATTAAAAAGTTTATTTACTTATAATTGTGATAAATGAAAACAATCATATAGACTAGCTCTTACTATGACCAAGGGAACTCTGGTGGCCTACTGGTAAGTAGTTGTGCTGCCAATCCTGGGACATGCAGTTTGAATCCAGTAGGTGCCCCAAGGAAGAATGATTCACAACCTCTGAAAATCCACTGGAGGGTCAGCTATGACTTTGTTCTGATTTAAGGGCACGTAACAGCAGCAATTACTGTGATCAACTATTCACCTGAGCTTTCATCAACTGTCAAATTACATTTTTTACTAATCCATAAAGTTAATGTGAAGGTAAAAATTATTTGAAAAGTGTCTTTTATAATGCTCACTAAAAAAGAGAAGAAGCTTTGGAGAGAGCTGCGCTGCTAAGCTAGAAGGTTCACCTCTCAATTCAATTCTACCAGCAGCTCCACAGGAAATAAATGAGCAGCCTTCTCCCTAGCAATTTACAGCCTTGGAAACTCAATTTACAGATGGTCAGCTGTAAAGTTGTTTCTGACTCAATGGCAATCAGTTCTTGTTGTTGGGTTTTTTTTCATTTGAGTAAAAAAGGAGAAGACAGGTTAAGTGTTAGATTCCTTTCCTTTTCATTCACACAACCTTAATTGAGCCCCTCAAATAAGTTATTATGCCTTCCACTGGTTTTCTGAGATTACCTCCATTTTCTTCCTCAGAATGGCTGGAGGAATCTAACTGCAGATGTTAACAACCAAACACATAACCCACTAAGCTCCCCTGGAAGAAGCGTAGCCAGAGTGTTCCTTAGCAATAAGGATGGTGAGCCTCTGTCTCACATGCTTGGGCATGTTACCTCGAGGGGCCAGACAAAGGCATCATGCTTGGAAAAGTAGAAAGGGAAGATCTTCAATATGAGGGATTGACACAGTAACTCTGTCAATGGATTTAAGGCACAGCAGAAATTGTGAGGAGGATGACATAGGATCAAGCAAGGTTTTGCTCTGTTGTACACAAAACTGGTTAGTAAGAGTTGGAGCTGAGACAACAGCACCTGAAAATGATAGCCTGTTCCATGTTATGTTAAAAGGTGTGGCTGCAACTGCAACAGGACTCGCAAGACCCTATATTTACATTTACAGAGCTTATGATCTACAAAGGAAATAGAAATATTATATATCACTGGACACTGTTTCAATTGTGATCATTGTTAGAATAGCTTTTTATTGTAGTTTGGGGATACAGAGTTTTCTAGTTTGTAGTATTTAATTAAACTAGCATCTGGAGGAAGAGCAGGGGTTAGACAGGTGGGGCAGTGGTACAAAATATGAAGATCGCAGGCACATGTTACTAGTTGTCTGCTCTCAGTCAGCTACAGTTTGGATTTTGTGACAATTCTTGAACTGATTTTGTTAGTGGTGTTATACACTGGTTTTTTTCTTTTCTATCTTTAAGTTTCCTTAAGTGTTGTCAGAGGGGATTTGAAGAAAACAAGTGCAGCCAGAGTGCTCCTGAGAGGCAAGGATGGCAAAGTTTCACCTCTCATATTTTGGGCATGTGGCTAAGAGAGGCTATTCCTTGAAAAGGGACATCATGCTTGGAAGAGTGGAGCGTCAGTGAGAGAGGAAGACCTCCAAGGAGATGGACTGACACAGTGACCGCAGCAATCAGAGATGATGAGGATGACACAGGATAGGACAGGATTCAGGTCTGTTGTTCACCGGGTCACTATGAACAACTCGATGGTACCTAACACCCCCTCCTCCACCAGGCAGTCACTATCATCTTCCTAGAAGGGACCGACTTTCAAATTGTTATGGTTAGATGCCAAAGAGTTGGATGAGACTTACTGCAACCCTATGGACAACAGACTGAAAGCTGCCGTATCCTACTCTAGCCTCACTGTCTTTGCTGTGCTTGAGCACACTGCTATCTAATATTTCTCTGTTAATCCATCTCGTTGCAGATTGTCTTCATCTTCACTGACCCTTGATATATTCTGATTAATATTTCCATTAGATTTTGAAAAAAAATACAATAAATGGCATGCTCCTCAAAATGCCTGCTGTGACAAGATAAGGACTTTGTGTCAGAAATAAACTGGCTTCCTTTCTCACTAAGAAAGTCTTACGAGAAAAACAAACCAAACCAAACCAAACCCCAAAACTCTGCTAATCTAAACTGCCTGCACAGTGATGTAATAAACCTATGTTCTGGTTTAGATTCCTTATCTTTCTGTGAATAAGATACAAACAATTCCTGAGTAAGACTCATTTATACCTCTTTTATTTCTTTTTAAAAATTAACACCAACTTGTACAGCAAATTTTTCAGTTACTTGTCTTTTTTTTATTATGCAATTTTGAAAGCAATTTGTTAACTTAGTTCTACAGGTTGTTTGGATACAGTGATATATATATATATATATACCAAAACCAATTATGAAAACATTTTTGCTTCATATTTTAAAGTGATAGAACATTGCTTCTTAGCACAGTATGGTGGACATGGACCTCATCTGATAGAACACACAGGAATCAAATCAACTGACTAAATATGTGGAAAGAGATGGCGAAGAAGGGCAATATCGTTAATCAGAACAAAGCACGGAGCTGACTGGAAGTACAAATTGATGCTGAAGAAAATGAGAACAATTCCATCAGAACCAAAACATGAATCTGTTTATATTTCAACTGAATTTAGAGACTCTCTCAAGAGGAGATTTAAACGCTAATGACCAAAGATGAGAAGTTGTAGGATAACAGCATGGACATCATCCACGAAGACAGCAAAGTAACATCAAAAGAACAAAAGACCAAAATGGACGTCAGAATAGACTCTGCAACTTGTTCATAAACAAAGAGAAACTAAAATGAAAGAAAGAAATGATGAAATAAGAGAATTAAAGAGAATATTTAAAAGGGTAGCTTGAGAAGACAAAACAATGAAATGTAAGTCAGAAAACAAAAGCAAAGACTACGCTTCACATTTTATAAGCTGAAGGAACTAAGGGAAAAAAAAATTCAAGCTTCTAGGATGGCCTAGTGGTAAGAAGCTATGCTGCATTCTCAAAGGCATGTGGTTTAAATCTACCAGCAGCTCTGTGAGAAAAAGATGGGCAGTCTCTTCCCATTTGATTAATTGCCTCTGAAAACCCACTGAAGGGTCAGCTATGAGTCGGTTCCAACTTGACAGCACACAACAATAACAGGAGCAATACTGAAGGATTTCATGGGAAAATATTGAGTAACTCAGCATATATCAAAAGAAGTTGGAAGGAATATGCAGTGTCACTATATCGAAAAGAATTGGTTGATAGCGAACCATTTCAGGAAGCAGCATATGCTCAAAAACCAATGGTACTGAAGGAAGAAGTTCAAGCCAGAAGAGTGACATGGGATATGGGGGCAGTGAATGAATTATTTTATATCCTTATGTCTATAGTGTATTTCTTGTAAAGAGCAAAAAAAAATCAATCATGTGGAGTAGCTAGATACATGTAAACAGAAATATATGGGCAATACCATATGCTGTTCTCAGTTGCAGTCAAGTCACTTGCAACTCATAGCGACACTATGGACAATAGTTCTGAACCCTGCACTATCTTGGGCCCACTTAATTGTTTCTGACACACCTACCCTCATTACCCCAGTTACTGAATAAATTCATCTCATTGAGAGTCTTCCTCTCTTGCATGGTTTCTCCACTATTCCAAGCATGCTGTCCTTCTCCAAGCACTGGTCCCTTCTTGCAACATGTCCAAAGTATGTCAGACAAAGCTTTAGAATCCTTGCTTCCAAGGAGCAGACTGGTTTCACCCTCTCTTCACTAAAAAGACAAATATGTTTACTCCACAAACATAACCAAACTTTCAAGATTGGTTTTCTGAGTTTGAAAGACTGAGATTATAGTCTCATGGAACAACTCAATTAGCATTCGCATTCAATTAAGACAATTCACAAAAATCATTATCTCCTAAAGAAGTTTTTTGTTATGCACTGCCAAGTTGGGACTGACCCATAGGTGACTCTCCAGTGGTTTTTAAGAGGCAGTAATTGTATAGTAGCTAACTGCCCATCTTTCTCCCACAAAGGAGGGTGGATTTGGGTTAATAACTCCTTACCAATGAGTCACCATAGCTCAAAGAAGTTTGAGCAGCCTCTGGTATTTTAAAAAGCTTCTGAGTGGCCATTTAAGACACAAATACCACTCTTCATTTGACAGAAGGAAAACACTAAGAAGACAACAAAAACTCAGATGATGTAAGCCACAGCCCCATCTACCCTGAAACCATAAGAACTAGATTGTGCCTTGCTACCATTAATATGACTTATAATAACTCTATGACCAATAGATCTGAATCATGTCCTATGGTAGTACAGATTACAAGAAAAATGTGGAGAACTCTCCAAACTCAAAAACCAAGTCAAGCCAAGCAAAATACCTAACAAACTTCAACACCAGAGAACAGTCTCCCTGAGACTATCACTTTGACACATTCTTTATACTTGGAACTGAGACCATGCTAATATCGATATTTAGAAACAGCAAAGTGGCATACAAAGGAAACAATATTACCTGTAAGATTGGTGGTTTACTTAAAAACAACCTGTACAAGAGCAATAGCAAAGATAAGAAGCTAAGAATGCAGGGAAACCACAGCACAAGTATACACGATATGATGTCCGAACAATATCCAACTGCATCCACAGGGCAGGGAGGAGAGACTTGGGCAAGCATCTGCAGTGCCATGGTAGCAAGTCTGCCAACCCTGAGGCCTTGGGTCCTAACTGGGAGCCAAAGCAGCTCGCTCAGAGTGGACACACAACAATACTGGGAGCACTAGATCTGCATCTTGCCCTATTTAATCCTCTGCCATCCTCACCATCTGTGATATGTTCAAGTCCACTACTCAAGACACTGTCAATCCATCTCATTACGAGTCTTTCTTCCTCTCTTTCTCTGACTCTCTACATTTCTCATGATGATGTCTTTTTCCATGGGCTGGTCGCTCTGGACAGTATGCCCAAACCATGTGTATGGAATAATAGAAATGGAACAAAGAAAAGTAATACCAATGAATGACGTGTGGAAATTCTCATATGGGAATCAAGCTTCCTGTGTAAACATTCACCAAAAACTCAGTGAAATATTACTTAAGTAAAATTTAAAAAAAAAAAAGAAAGAAAAAAGGTACATCTAAAGTCTCACTTGAGCACTTAGAACAGTGTAGCCAAAAGATGTCCAAGGCTCTTTGATTTAATAAGTATCTTCATTATAAAGTATGTTGAAAATGTCTTTATTTGGCAAGATTTTGTACATTTTGCTTTAAATTAAAAACCGTACACTAAAATAGCTGTAATTCAGAATTTTAGTAAAATATATGATGCTTCTACCTAGTCAATCTGAAAAAGCAAAATTTTACTGCATTTCATTTAGAAAAAAATGATTCTAAAAAGATACTTACTATCTCCCCTCAATGGGCTCAATGTCAAGGCTATTAACTCCACTGTCATGGATCCGCTCAACATCTCTGTCTTTGTTTAATTCCAGTCCCAAAACTCTTTAGCAAAAAGAAAAATTGAGACAAAACTTAGTAAGAAAATGACTTGACATAAAAGAATTTTCTATTTCATTAAAATAATAAATAATACAAAAATGACAGTAATGTTAAAGTCATCTTCTACCACACATCTTAAGGCATTTAGATTTAATTACATTTTTAAAAACCTTGTTGTACATTTTAAAAATCTTGTACACATTTCAAACCTATCAATGGTTTGACTGACTCAATGACTGGGGTAATGAGGGTAGGTCTGTCAGAGACAATAAGGTTGGCTATAAGGTTGACAATGAGGAAAGAGCAGGGTTCAGGGGAACTACAAGTCGCAGGTAACTGATGGCACATAACAACAAAAGCAACAACACAACTCAATGTAAATTAAGTTCCTAAAAACCTTCCTAAGCTTTACTTAAAATGTAGCTTACTTAATTTTCTATTAAGACATTTAGAGACTGAGAAACAAATTTACATAAACAGAAAGTTAACGTCTTAAAATGTACCAATTATCTTGTTAAAAATACTTATCTGATGACATCTAGTGGACAAAAGCTTATATTACAGATTTTTATTTTTTTAAAAGTTGCTTAACACCTAAAATACAAAATCAATGTTTAAATAAAAAAGACTGCTAGCAGTGTAGTCCACAGCAGTTGTGCTGCTAATCAAAAGGCTATTCTATTACTCTCTGGTGGTTCAAATCCACTGTGGCTCTGCGGGAGAAAGATGGACATTTCCTCTAGTGCTTACAGCCTTTGAAAAACTGTAGCTATGTGTATTTACAATTAAACAGCAAAGATTTTGTTATTGAAGTCAATAATTAAGTACACTGAAATAAAACATTTATAAAGGTATGATTAACACATCATCTCATAATCTAATACCTGAATACAATTTCTGATATTGCATAGTTATAAACTATCATTATTATGGCCAGGCTATTACTAAGAATAAATGAGTTAATATAATTTTTAAAAATACTCATTACAACACCTTGTACAGAGCAATGTATTAGTGAATGCTATCATTAAAACTTACCTAAGGCTGCTGATGATATTATGTGCCATCAAGTTGACTATGACTCCTAGCAGCCCTAAGCACAAGAGCTCTGAACCCTTCTCTATCCAGGGCCAATCTTACACTTTCTGGCAACATGCCCTACATATATGAGACAGAATTTCAAAATCCTTGCCTCCAAAGAACAGCATGGCTTCACCCTCTCTAGGACAGAACTGTTAGCTCTCTTGGCAGTCCATGCTATGTTCAATACTCTTCTGTAGCACCATAACTCAAAGACATCAATTCTTATTAGGTCCTCTCTTGTCAATTGTACATCTCTTTAATGTATAAAATGTAATTGCAAAGACCATGGCCTGGATCAGGAGCACCTTTTTCTAAACTGATATTGTTGCTCTTTAGCACCCTGGAGAAGGTCCTGACAGCAGATTTTCCTAATACATTTGTCTTTTGATTTCCTGACTACTGGTGCCAAGAGAGTTGACTGTGGAATCAAGCAAGGTACAATTGTTAACAGTCTCAATTTAATAATGAAGCTGTCAATTGTTCCAGTGCTGAGAATTTTTATTTTCTTGATATTGCGCTTCAATCTATATTGCAGACTACAGTACTTGACCTTCTGCAGTAAATGCTTCTAAGGCCCTCCTCAGTTTCAGCAAGCAAGGTTATGTCATCTGCATAAGGCAGGCTGTTGATGAATCTTCTTTCAATTCTGATGCTACATTCCTCTTCAAAAAGTCCAGCTTCCCGAATGTTCTGTTCTGCATTGAAAAGTTATGGAGACATCCTTGACATACTTTCCTGATTCTGAAAACTTTCCTTTGTCTGTTCTGATGACTGCCTCCTGCTTCAAGTATAGGATTCCCATGAGCACAATCAGGTGTTCCGGGATTCTCATTCTCCTCAAAGTTAGCCACAATCCATTGTGATCCACACAAAAGCCTTTGCATAGTCCATGAAATACAGATAAGACTTTCCTCTGGTACTTTCCTTGGTTTTCAGCCAAGATCCATCCGACATTTGTGATGATATCTCTAGTTCCTATGGACTCAGCTTGTATTTCTGGTAGTTCTGGGTCAATGTACTATCCAGTTGTTTTTGGATGATATTGAGCAGGATTTTGCTTGTGTTGGTATTAGCGATATTCTTCAATAATTTCTAAACTTGGTCGATCATCCTTTTTTTTGAAATCGAAACAAATATGGACCTTCTCCAGTCAATTGGCCAGGTGGCTGGTTATCCTGGAACACCAGGATATTATTTATTATTTCTTGGCACAATCTGGTGAGCATATCCAGGGCTATATTTGTTTGTTGAAATATGTCAATTGGTATTCCATCAAATGCTGGGGCCTTGTTTTTTACTAGTTCTTTCAGAGCAGCATGAACTTCCTCCTTCATCACCATTGACTCTTGATTGTATATTGTTTAATTAAATTTTTCTGTGTCAGCCAATTTTTTTTTGTACAAGGACTCTGTGTACTGCCTTCTGTCTTCTTCTGATGCTTCCCCAGTTATTCAATATTCTGCCCATAACATCCTTAAGTATTGCAACTTAAGGCCTAAAGTTGTCCATCAGTTTCTTCAGCTTAAGAAATCCCTACGTAGTTTGGCCTTTTTGATTTTCTGACTTCAGCTCTTTGCACATTTCATTATACTTTGCTTTGTCTTCCTGTGCTGCCCTTCGAAACTTTCTATTCAGCTCCTTACCTTCCTGGTTTCTTTCCTGTGCTTTGGCTTCTTGTCACTCTAGCGCAATATTCTGCGTCTCTTCTGACATCCATCTCGGTCTTGTCTTCCTCTTTAGTCTCTGTAATGACCTTTTTGCATTCTTCATGGATAAATATTCTTGATACTCTCCCACAGATCATCTGGCCTTCGTTCATTAGTGTTCAAGGACTCAAACCTGTTCCTGAGCTGGTTTTTTAATAAACGTGTGACAGAATCAAGGTCAAATTTTGACTTGTGTGGAATTGATGTTTCTTCAGCTTCAGTTTGAACTTGCATAGAAGTAGCTCATTACTTGTTCCACAATCAGCACCTGGCCGAGTTTTCACAGCTGATAATGAGTCTTTTCACAGATATAGTCACTCTGATCCTCGTGCAGACAATCAGGTGAGGTCCATGTGTATCACTGTCATTTATGGTTTTTTTAATAAAGTGTATTGGCAAAGAATAAATCATCGACTGTGCAAAATTCCACCACTTTATCTCTAGCCTCCCTTCTGTCACCAGGCTCACATTTTCCAACTACTGATCCTTCTTTTCTATTCCCTACGTTTGCATTTAAGTCACCCATTACTATCAGTGCATCTTGGTTGCATGTTCAATCGACTTCTGACTGCAAAAGTTGGTAGAAATAATTTATTTCCTCTTCTTTGGATTTGGTGGTTGTTGGTGCATATATTTGAAAGATAGTATCCAATGGACTTCCTTGTATATATATGGATATTATCCCGTCACTCACAACACTGCATTTCCAAATGGATCTGGAAATGATCTTTTTAACTATGAATGCGACCTCATCACCTTTTCATTTCTGGACTAGTAGATTATATGACTGTGATTCAAAATGTTCCATGCCAGTCCAACTCCTCTTGCCAATGCACAGAATGTCAATATTCATGCATTCATTTATCTTTTAATGTTCAATTTTGCTACATTCATGCTTCTCACACTCCATGTTCCAATCACTAGGGTCTGCTTGCAACTATTCCTCCTCCTCCTCTGTGTTTGTCAACTTGAGGACCTGAATATTGTGCATGGGGTTTTCAAAGGACTATTATTTCAGGAGTAGATAGCCAATCCTTCTCCCTAGTCTGCCTTAATTTAGATGCTCAGCTTTAGAGCCACATCTGGCAAATAAGCATGTTAGAACAATTTAACTGAAAGAAAAATAAAGAGAAAATGGGTAGCATACAAGGGAGCTTTGATGGCATATTGGTAAGGCATTGTCCTGCCAATGCAAAGGTATGCAGTTTGAATTTACCAGGTGCTCTGCAGGAGAAAGATAGGCAATTTCTTCACATTCAGTATATTGCCCCTGAAAAATCCACTGGATGGTCAGTGATGGGTCGGTTCTGACTCAGTGGTACTCAACATTAACAACATGGTTAAAGAGAAAGGAGAAAACTACTAGCTGAAAGGCTGGCAGTTCAAAGCCACACTGTTACAGACTCAGTGTTCAGTTTCCCAAGGGCCACAATTTAAAAAATCCCATGGAGTAGTTCTTTTGCACACAAAATTGCCATGTGTGGAATCAACTTGGCAGACAACTATAACCAGAATGCTTAAACTCATTATTGATCCAAAAACTCATTTCAGTGAGATATTTTTCACCTGTCAAATTATTATGAAATGACAATGTACAGTGGTGAGAAAGATACAAGCTGTCAACCTCACATACTGACAGCAATAATACAAATAATCATGTTGGAAGTAAATTTATTAATCAATCAATCAAAATGATTATGTGTCTTTAATTCTCACCACTGGGCCAACCGACAGCAACAAGACAGATGGAGAAGAGATGGAAATTGCAGCTTGCTCAGCTCTACAATCAACACTGTTGGCATCAGCAGGCAAGAAATCAATGGACAAATCACACTGGGAAAATCTGCTGTCAGGGATCTCTCCAGAGAACTGAAAAGCAATGATGTCAGTCTAGAGACTACGGTGTCCTTGAGCCAGGCCATGGTCTTCGCAATTACTTGCTATGTTTCAGAGAGCTCGTCAATGATCAAGGATGACAGAAGAATGATTTATGCCTTTGAGTTGTGGTGCTGGAGAAGAGTCTTGAACATACCATGGACAGCCAAGAAAACAGATTTGTCTTGAAGAGGGTGAAACCAAGTTCTCTTTGGAGGCTAGGATATTGAAGCTTCACCTCACACACTTTGCACACATGCCCAGGAGGGCCCAGTCCTTGGAAGGGGTGGAGGGACAGCACAGGAGAGGAAGACCCCGGATAAGATGGACTGATATATTAAATGGGGTAATGGGGTTAGGTATGTCAGAGTTAGTGAGACTGGCTCATAAGAGAGCAGTGTACAGAGCTATTGTTCCTATGAGTTGCAAGTGACTCGACGCCACATAACACCAATTTAAAGATATTGGTAGCTCTGTCTTATAGAAGATAATTTAAATTTCTATTGTTGTTGTTATGTGCCGTCGAGTCGTTTCGAGTCGTTTGCGGGTCATAGCGACCCTATATACAACAGCCCTAAACTCTGCTCTCTCCTGTGCCAATCTCATTGCCTCTGAAACACCCATCCCGATTACCCCAGT
>NW_006399849.1:4437198-4459281 GCF_000299155.1 Elephantulus edwardii | reverse complement strand
TGGCTGACTCTGAGAAGAATGGGAATCCCAGAACACTTAATTGTGCTAATACGAAACCTATACTTGGACCAAGAGGCAGTCATCAGAACAGAGCAGGGCAACACTGCATGGTTCAAATTTCTATTATCCAACCTAAAACTGACAAGCTGCCTGAATTTGATCAACAAATAGAAAAAAAATGAATGAGATTACCATTTGCTATTAGTAATCGTTGTTATGTGCCATCGAGTTGCTTGCAACTCATAACGACCCTATGTACACTCTATCCTGCGTCAACCTCGCCATCTCAAACACACTCATTCCCATCACCCCAGTCACAGAATGGATTCATCTCATCGAGGGTCTTCCTCTCCTGTGCCGTCTCTCCACTCTCCCAAACATGATGTCCCTCTCCAAGGACCAGTCTCTCCTTGCAACATGCCCAAAGTATGTCAGACGAAGCTTCGGAATCCTTAACTCCAAGGAGCATTCTGGCTTCACCTTCTCCAGGTCACATCTGTTTGTTCTCCTAGCAGTCCATGGTATATTCAACACTCTTCTCCAGCACCACAGCTCAAAGGCATCAATTCTTTTTCTGTCATCCCTAGTCACTGTCCAACTCTCCGATATATAGCACGTAACTGCAAAGACTATAGCCTGGATCAGGCTCATCTTAGTCTCCAGACTGACGTCGTTGCTCTTCAGTACTCTTGAGAGGTCCCTCACAGCTGATTTTCCCAATGCAATTTGTCTCTTGATTTTCTGGCTGCTGTTACCAAAAGTGTAGTCTGTGGAGCCAAGTAAACAAAAACTGTTAACTATCTCAATCGCTTCACCATCCATACTGATGCTTCCAATTGGCCCAGTGGCGAGAATCTTTGTTTTCTTGATGTTGAGCTTCAATCCATATTGAAGGCTGCAGTCCCTGACTTTCTGTAGCAAGTGCTTCAGGTCCTCCTCAGTTTCAGCAAGCAGGGTTGTGTCATCTGCATAACAGGTTGTTGATGACTCTTCCACCAATCTTGATGCCACATTCCTCCTTGTACAGCCCAGAGTTTCAGATGATTTGTTCTGCATACAAATTGAAAAGGTATGGAGACAAAATACAACACTGATGGACATCCTTCTTGATTTTGAACCATGTAGTGTCTCCTTGCTCTGTTCTGACAACTGCCTCTTGGTGCAAGTACAGGTTTCACATAAGCATGATCAAATGTTTTGGCATTCCCATTCTTCTCAGAGTCAGCCATAGCTTGTTATGATCCACACAGTCAAAAGCCTTTGCATAATCAATGAAGCACAGATAGACATTCTTCTGCTTTTCTCTTTCTGCCAAGACTCATCTAACATTAGCTATAATATTTGTGGAAAGACTCGCTGGAGAAGTTCACTATCAGCTGTGAAAACCAGGCCAGGTGCTGATTGTGGAACAGACCACCAACTACTCATATGCATGTTCAAGCTGAAGTTGAAGAAAAGTAAATCAAATCCACAGGAACCAAAATTTGACCTTAAGTCTGTCCCACTCAAATTTCAAAATCATCTTAGTAACAGGTTTGAGGCCTTGGGCACCAATGAGTGTAGACCAAATGAGCTTGGGAGGATATCAAGAAAATTGTCCATGAAGAATGCAAGTGATCATTACAAAGGCTGAAGAAGAAGAAAAGACCAAGACGGATGTCAGATGAGACTCTGAGTATTGCATTAGAGTGCCGAGAAGCCAAAGCTAAAGGAAGAAACCAAAAAACAAAAGAGCTGAACAGAAACTTTCAAAAGGCAGCTCGGGACCACAAAGCAAGATACTATAATGAAACGTGAGGAGAGCTGGAGTCAGAAAATCAAAAGGGCCGAACTCACTCAGTGTTTCTTAAGCTGAAGGAGTTGAAAAACAAATTCAAGCCAGGGGTGGCAATACTTAGGGATACTTTGGGTAGAATGTTAAGTGATCCAGGAAGCATTAAAAGAAGATGGAAGGAGTACACAGAGTCACAGTATCAGAAGGAACTGGCTGACATAGAATTTCATGAAATAACATATGAGCAAGAGCCTATGGTGATGAAGGAGGAAGTTCAAGTTGCTCTGAAGGAACTGGCAAAAAACAAGGTTCCGAGTTGACGGCATACCAATTGACATATTTCAACAGACGCTGACCTGGATGTGCCTCGTTGTGCCAAGAAATCTGGATGACAGCCAGCTGGCCAACTGACTGAAAAAGATCTCTATTTGTTCCCACAACAGAGTGCAGAAATTATTGAACAATATCATTAATATGACAGGCAAGCAAGATTCTGCTGAAAATTATCCAAAGATGACTGGAACAATATGTCAACAGAGAACTGCCAGATGTGCAGGCTGGATTTAGAAGAGGTCATGGTATTACGGATATTACAGCTAATTATTAGTAATAATAAGTGGTAATCCAACTGGTAGATTATATTATGAAATGTTATTTGCTGCATTTGTCTAAAGTCACTCAGCTAAGCTACCACTGATCGTGGCTATTCTGTATTCTAGATCACTATGCTGTTCTGCATTCTTTGTTGGCATGCTATAGATTACCCTACCCTAACTCCTTAGTTTTATATTTCTAAGCATCAATATTTTCATCAGGAAATAACTGTTCTATAAGTTTTCCACTGAGATTTCCCTTTATTCTTAAAAACTAATTGTCTATATGATGGTCTATCATATAATTGTGTAACACAGGCAAAATCTCTCCTGAGAATTCCCTTCTCTAACACTTAGAAACATACTGTCCATTATCTTAAATATATTTACTTATTTATTCCTGTATATGCTATTAATATCTCCACTGGCATCCAGTCCCCGCACATTTCTATGTCCATGGCTACTCCTTTCAGTTCATTTGCTAATTTTTATTATTTGTTATTTAAGAACAAAAGCTATAATACAAAAGATGCCTGGGTTATCTCATCTCCTCCTATGACTTCAGGTATTGCATTACATTAAAGATGTTTTAATTTCTCCTAAGAACCAAACTCATACATATACCTGTGCACTCTACTCTTCAACTAAATATCTTGATCAATCAATCACTCACGGTTGTTAAGTCAGAGATAAGAGCTGACTTTCTAATGCTTGGGAGGAGATTGCCCATCTTTTTCCTAAGGAGCGCAACTCTAGACCCACTTGGCCAGCAGAGATCCCTGAATATCTTGATTACTGTTATCATGTACTGTTGACTTGGAATTGACTCAGCTGAACTTCCAGTGGGTTTTCAGAGGCAGTAAACTGCACAGGAGACGATGGTCATTGTTCTCCTTTGGAGGAGCTGGCGGAGTCATAGTGCATGCTTCTGTGGTGGTAGCCCAAGTCCTTAAGCCATCAGAGCTCTTTTGCCACTTAAGCTGGTAGGTTCCTCAAAATCAGTGTGCACAAAATATACCTTATTATTCTTGCTCAGGCAAAAATGTGCACTGTTTGTGGAAAATCCTATCTTAGAGAATGTCACGTCACCATCATTCAATTATATCTCAGAATCACTGTTTTGTCACTATATCGAATCAATTTCCAGAAGTGATTTATCTGTTACTTAAATATTTTTCACACCTCTCCACTCTCTTTTACCCAATTCCCAGACTGTTGCAACTGTAGTAGTTACCTCACCTGGCTCCCAGTTTGGCTCTTAGTGTCATTCTAGTTTTCAAGCATACAGCAAAACATCTTACTTTACTCTGCCAACCTCTTAACCAAACTCAGAAGGCTCTTTCTCATTTAGCCTGTCCCCCCCCCCTTTTCCTGTCAATTTTCTGTGTATTATGTTGACTTTTGTCCAATTTCTGGCATATGCTCTAATCACTACCAACATAAAGAACTCACTAAATATGTCACCTAAATAAGTCAATTACTTAATTTTGTTAAGGCAGTTAATTTTGAGGGCTGTAACATGAACGAGAAGGAATGAAATAAAATGAAAAAGTTTTCTCACTTAAATGAATAATGTTTTCATTTGAGCTCATTGGGCACACCCACTCACCCATTGCTGCTGGCTGTCCTTGGTACATTTCCACACACACAAAATCCATGTATGCACATTTTGCAAAAGGAAACACCATGACTACTCCACAGGGTTTCTGAGGCCTTGTGATCTTTTTTGAAAGCAGATAATCAGGCCTCTCAATTTAGATGTGTTGTTGTTGGATGTCACAACGTCAATTTTGGCTTATAGTAATCCTGTGTACAGCAGAGCTAAACACTGCTTGATCTCTTAACATCTTCACAATTGCTGCTGTACATTGAGCCCACTGTTGTGGCTACCGTGTCAAATCATCTGGTTGAAGTTCCTCCTCTTTCTTTCACTGAAGCTCTCCTTTTTTTTTTTTTATTTTTTTATTTTTTGTGTGTGTGTAACGTCAAATCAGATCCGACAGGTACAGGAGGAGATTGCCCCTCCTTTTCCGGCAGAGCATCTGGTGGATTAGAACCACATATCTCTGGGATTGCAGTGCAGCTTCTTGCCACTAGGCCACCAGAGCTCCCCTGAAGCTCTACTTTACCAAACATAATTTCATTCTCCAGGGAGTGCCTATCTTGATAATAAGACCAAAGTATGTAGTAAGATCTCACCGTTGTCACCTCCAAGGAGCATTCTGGCTGTACTTCTTCCAAGATAGATTTACTGGTTCTTTTGATAATCCTACTGGTGCATTCAATATTCGTCAACACCACAACTGAAAGGTGCCAATTCTAGGTTGGTTTTCTTTATTTACTGCCTACATTTTCACGTGTATGAGAGGACTGAAAACTCCTGTGTTCTGCTGTAAGTGATGGAATTCTCACCTAAAGGGCAAGGAGCTGCGCTGCCAATCCAAAAGCATGAGGCTTGAATCTACTGGCTGCTTCCTGGGAAATGAAGCAATCTCCTCCAGAGTGATTTACACCATTGGTAGAGCTTCTGGAGGCTCAGCTATGCAGGGATTCCGACTTGACGCCAAAGAGTTTAAATTTTGGCTTGGGTGGGACGCATCTTATTCAAAGTGATATACTTTCTCTGCAGCCCCTTAAAGAGTTCTTTTTTAAATTAAATGATCTGCTCAATGCAACACGTTGTTTGATTTCTAGACTCCTGCTTCTATGAGTGCTAATTAAAAAAAAAAAAATTCAATAGCAGGAGGATTCAAATCACCAGTAGAGCTCTTAAGGGTTTGCGCCATCCATGTGCATTTTCCTAAGTCTACAAGATACTGTATCTGAACAGGGCCTCATTTTAAATAACAAAACCAACCCACACACGGTTTCCGAGATTACAAATCTTTAAGGATACTGATTGCTCCATCTTTCTACCAGGGAGTTGCTAGTGGGTTTCAACCGCGAACCTTCTGGTTAGTAGTCCAATGCTCACAGCCCCTTCACAGAGCAGGGGTACAAACTACAGGTTTTTAGTTGGAAAAGAGTAACAGGACATGAAAACAGAAGAAAGCTAAAACTCAAGTGGCCTAAAGGAGAAAAACGCAAGTTACGTTTACCTCCGTGTGGACTCCGCTCGCCGGAGGTGAAGAGGGTCCTCCAAACCTATTTGTCGCGCAGATAAAAAACCAAGCATCCCTTTCCTTTACACCGGCTTAAGCAATGGGCGCCGCCATGACAGAGCTCGGAAACGGGGGTCTGCAACAACGGAGGCCTCTATTGGTCAAACCATGAATCAGTCTGACCAATAGTCTGCGCCGTTACTCAGGAGGGGGTGGGCATGGAGGCGGGCCGGACTCCCGGGAGGCGGGGTCGGCGCTTGTGGGACTTCTCAATCTGGAACCTTTAAACTTGCAGTTCACGACGCAGGGATTTAGGCAGTAGCATGGCTTGGTCTCTCCGTATGTTTCGCTCCCTGTACAGTCTGCTGTCAAAGGAAGTGAAGCAGTGCGTGGGCACGGACCAGTTTGGGAACAAATACTACTGTATCCCGGAGTACAAGAACTGGAGAGGTGAGGCTAGAAGGGAGCAGCGGTGGAGTGTGGTCTGTAATGAGGGGAAAGTGGATGCGACTCTTAGACTCAGCCCACGTGTTACCTGGAGAAAGATCGAGTTCCTTCCCCTGCTGTCCGCCAGCCCGGCAATAACTCATTTCTATAAGTGGATCAGTCCGCAGCCTGGCTCTGTGGCGCGGCCTCTTTCCACTGTCTGGACTTCTCTGCGCCTTTTCTCATCCAGTTTGGTCTCTGCCCTTGAGTATCGGCGTTTTGGTGGCTCTGCTAAATCCAAAGGCCACGCCTCTGGCTGATCCAGTACATCTGCAGCTCCAGGGCACAAAGATGGGCAGTCTCCTCCCATGCGAATTACAGTCTCTGAAAACCCACCGGTGGTTGGGCTGGGACTCGCTTCTGACTCAGGGACAGCAAGCTGAGTTCATTCATGATTGAGCACTTCAAGTATTTTGACTAGGATGTTTCTGTAGTTTATTTTAACGCGATACACTTGTTTTCTCAGCGAATTTCTTCGGTTGGCTGGCTGGGCAGGGAATAACACTTAAATTGCAAACAAGTACAAAGGACTAGCAAGGTGGTTAAGCATTTCGTAGTAGACTGCAAACTTCTTTTACATAACAACTTTAACAACTTGTTGCTGTTCAGTCGGAACACACTCATAGCTTAATCCTCAGCAAGTTTTCAGAGGCTGTAAACCTCACGGGAAGAGATTGTCCATCTTTCTCCAGAGGAACAGCTTGGAGATTTGAACTTGGGTTAAAATCCCTACCCAATAGACTATCAGTAACTAAAAAATATGAAAACTATCATATTTTTTTATCACGGTATAACCCCTTTTTGGTGTACATTTTTATGATTTTTTTTTTTTACAATTATCACTGTAGTCAAGATACAGAACTATTCCATCACACTAAAAATGCCCTTATGCCTTTTAGTAATGATTCCTTTAACATAGTCCCAATCCTGAGTAGTGGGGGTCTTTTTTTTTTCTTCAATTCCTACAGTTTTGTGTTTTTCAGAAGATCTTTTTTTTTTTAATTGGGAAAAACATATTGGGGGTACAAGGAGGTGAGGGTTGGGGGCAGAAGGGTGAGGATGGGCCAGGATGCAGTTGCAGAGCTGCACAGTTTGGTCGGTGGGGGGAGCAGGTGAAGGAAATGATGAGGGTCCAGTGGGGACCAGATGCTACAGAGGAATGACAAGCATTTTCCAATGGTAATTAAGCCAACTGTCTTATTGATTTGGGAATTGGATGCCTTCTCTCTGGCTTCTTCATGCTGAACAGGGGCGTAGATATAAAGGAGGGAAGGGAGGAGGCTTTATCACCTTACTGGTGGTCTTGGGTTACAGCTGCTTGCCTTCTTGCTCCTGAGTGCCGCGACGGTTCGCCCCGGGCAGGGGGCAGAGGGCCTCGACGGCCGAAGTAGTCTTTTCTTAAGAAAGAAGAAGAAAAAGTGTGTGTGTGTGTGTGTGTGTGTGTGTACCGTCAAATTGGATCTGACTGGTACAGGAGACTGCCCCTCCTTCTCCAGCAGAGCATGAAGTAGAGTCTGGGTTTTTTTTTTCTCCCCCCAGATGCCTGTCGGGGCCTGGGTTTCAGCTGTCCACACCACAGCAGTGGGCAACGAGCTTAAAGCCCCTGATGGCTCTGGGCACTTACTCTCACCAGTGGCTATGGATGAAGTCACAGGTGATTTTCAGCCAGCACCGGCAGAATATCTTATAAATGGAAATGTATAGCGTGTAGACTTTTAAGTGGGCATTTTGTTTGGAGGGACTAGTTCTGGAAAATGACATCATGCTCAGAAAAGTGGAGAGTCAGTAAAAGAGGGAAAGACTTTCAATGAGGTGGCATGATATAATGATGGTAAAAATGGACTCAAGTGTGGCAGAGATGATGAAGTTGTCATGACACAGTGCAGGGTTGAGATTGGTGACTCACAAGGTTGCCATGAATTATGTTAAAAGCACCTGTCAACAACAATAAGCAATGTATCCAAATACTATCCTCACTTTACCTATTTTTTATCCAGAGATCTTTTGTGACATACCTGCTCATCATTAAGATTATTAGCTATATGTTTGTTTATGGCTGCCGTTTAGAAGGTAATGATTCGTTTATCTGACTCATAGCTGACCCTCCCATTGGTTTTCTAAGCTTGTAAATCACAGGGGAGGAAATTGCCTCTCTGTTCCCCTCAGAGCAGCGGGTGGATTTGAATCACCTAGAGGTACGGCTATTGCGTTAGCCACATGGATCCGCATGGGTAGTACTGTAAGAGCTCCCAGGTAATGAAGTTTCCTTCTATTCCTACTTTTTCAAGAGTTTTTGTTATGAAGGGTGTTAAATGTGTGCAGATATTTAAAATCTTCATTTTTATTAATTGTACTAAAGAACTATTGAATATTGAATCAGCCTTGCATTTGTGAGCTAAACTGTAGTTGGTCATGATTCAATAATCTTTTTATATAATCTTGTCCGGCTCTCTGATGCGTAGCATGTAATTGTGAAGACCATGGTCTGGATCAGGCACACTTGAGGCCCTAGACTGACATCATTGCTCTTTAGTACTTTGGAGAAGTCCCTGCTGGTATACTTCCCTAAAGCATTTTTTCTTTTGATTTCCTGACTACTGATCCCACGAGTGTTGATTGTGGAGCCGAGCAAGCTGAAATTGTTAATAACCTCAATCTCTTCTCCATCTATCATGGTGCTGCCAGTTGGTGAGAAACTGTCTTCTTGATATTGAGCTTCAATCCATATTGAAGATTACAGTCCTATCCTGAGCCAGTCTCGTTGAGTCCGATTTGCCTAATCACATTGCCCCAGTTATTGTGACAGTCCGTCTCATCTGGGGTCTTTCTAGCCTCCAAGGAAAAACCTGGTTTCACCCTCTTCAAAACATGGTATGCATGGGGAGCTCTGGTGGCCTAGTGGCAAGGAGCTGCACCTACAATCCCAGAGGCTCACGGTTCGAATCCACCAGGTGCTCTGCCGGGAAAGGAGGGACAATCTCCTCCTGTACCAGTCAGATCTAATTTGATGGTACACACACTCACACACACACACACACACACACACACACATTAAATAAAAAAACAAACAAACAAAACACAGGGTATGCTCAAACTCTTTTCCAGCACCATAATTCAAAGACTTCTTCTGTCATCCTTACTCATTGTCCAGCTCTCTGATGTATAGCATGTAATTATGAAGACCATGGCCTGGATCAGGTTCACCTTAGTTTCCAGACTGACATCATTGCTCCTCAGCTCTCTGGAGATGTCCCTGGCAGCAGACTTCCCCAATGCAATTTATCTTTTGATTTCCTGACTACAGTTTTGTGAGAATTGTGCTCAACATGATTTTCACCTCTTGCAAGGGGTCTCTTAAGAATGTCAGTATCAGGTTAGACTTATAGATGTCTATGAGAAATAGAAAAGAGCCGAACACATAAGATTTTGCTATTATTAGAAGTCTTTTTTTACCTTATTTTATGACTTAAAAGCTGTTCAAGTTAGGGGATGACTAGGACTGCCTATCATTACTGGTGGCACTTCCAAAGTCCTTTGATTTCATCTCACCATGTGCTCCTTTTCCCCAGCCTTGCTGTTTCATGCTTGGGGTTTTCTAACACTGTTTTAAATTCTTTTCAGGTTGGTCTGCTTGTCTGTACTGATTCACAGCACTCATTCACTGAGCACTACTAAATTTACCATCCATATTATTTTGTACCATTCATTAATTTTCTCATGTGGCAAATATTTAATGGTTACCACCTATGCAAAGCATATATGATTTATGTACTAAAATTTAAGACTATTTGTTTTATTTTTTAGCCTTTTGATGTTACTTTTTGTTTGCTTTCCCAGCATAATTACATCCTCTTTTATTTTCATGTTCTTTAATACATCAATAGTATTGAGGGAGACAAAGTAGGTATACATGAATTAATAGTGATGTTAAATTTACAATTTTGTGTTTAGCTACTATTTTCAACTGATTCGTGTTCATGAGGAAGTTTGACAATGAATAAGGAAGACTGAAAAAAATGGATGCCAATGAATTGTGCTGTTGAAGAGTATTGAACATATCCTAGACTACTAAAAGAACAAGCAAATCTGCCTTGGAGAAGGTGCAACCAGAGTACACTCTTTAGAGACTGGTTGAAAGTTCATCTCATATACTTTGGGCGTGTTGTTAGGAGACACCAAGTTTTGGGAAAAGACGTCATGCTTAGAAAAGTAGAAGGTCAAAAGAAGAGAGGGAGACCCTCAAGGAGATGGATTAACACAGTGACTGCAGCAGTGGACTTGAACGTGGTGGAGGATATGATTGTGGTGAAGGAAAAGGCAAGGTTCTCATTTATTGCTCACAGGGTCACTATGAGTTGTAGTCTGCTAGGTGACACCGAAGAGTAGCACAGATTAATAACATGTTATTTCTTGGTTTGCATGCTTCCATTCTTTTTATCAATGCAAAACTTGATAATTGGTAACCATAATACATTTAAGAAGCAGTGGTGGCATTATGTGTAATGTGTCAGTTTGTCAAGCATGAACATGGCAGTTTCCAGGTACTCCATTGGAAAAAGATGGGCAATCTCTTCCCTTAGAGATTAACAGCCTCAGAAACCTGATGCAGGGTTGCTGTGAGTCAGTATCAACTCCAAGGCACTGAGTTCTTTGAGTTTAAGAATCCTTTCAGGAGTCCTGATTTTTTAAAACATTTTGCATTGGATTGCTTAACTGAAAGGTCAGGTTCAAATCCAACAGCTACATCTTGGGGAAAATATGATGCAGTTTCCTGTCAAGATTTTATAGCCTTGGAAACCTGGTGGTGAATGTTAACATGAATTGAAATTGATTTGATGGCAGTGGGCTGTTTTTTTAAACCATTCATTTAATGCTCATACATTTCTTAGATTTATAACAATCATGTAATTAGGGAATATTACTCTTGATTGAAACATGAAATGATTTTTTAAAATTCATATATACTTAATGAACATTTAGTGTACTTGCTTGAATTATTGTTGTTGTTATGTGCCGTCAAGTCTCCTGTGACTCATAGCAACCCTGTCTTGAGCCAGTCTCACTAAGGTTGATACACATACCCCATTTTCCCCAAGTTACTATAGCAAGCCATCTTATTCGAGGTCTTCCTCTCCTGAGCTGTCCCTTCACCCTTCCAAGCCTGATGTCTTTCTCCAAGGACTGGTCACTCCTGGCAGCATGCCCAAAGTATGTGAGACAGAGCTTCTAAAACCTTGCCTCTGTAGAATAAAAATTTGTTCCCCTTGACTCTCTTCTGACCTGTAGACAGAATTGGACAGAACTGCCTCATTGGGAAGTGAACTCTGGTGGCTTAGTGATAGGGAGTTGCCCAACCAGCCTGAAGCTGAGCAGTTGGAATCTACCACCTTCTCCATGGGAGAAAGATAATCTCCTTATATGTGATTTATAGCCTCTGAAAACTCACTGGATAGGTTAGTTCTGAGTTGCTTCTGATTTGATGGCAATAAAGATGAGGGGCCCTATAAGGTTTCCAAGGCAATGATCTTTATAGAAGCACAAGGTCACATCTTCCTCTTACAGAGTAGTTAGTGGATTTAAAGGGCCAACCTTTTGTTAGTATTTGAGTGCTTTAATCACTGTCACATCAGGGGTACTTTTGGTATAAAACTGGTACATCAAATTTGGCTTAAATGAGATACTTGAATTTTAGGTAATTGAGCTTGAATTGAGATGTTTTGTACTCCACTGCTTTGGAGTCACATCGGACTCACAGTGAACTTCTGTAAGTTTTCCAAGGCTGTAAATCTTTGTGGATTGAGACTGTCCAATTCTCCCTCAGAGCACCTGGTTGATTTGAACCAGCTTAATAGTCCATCATGGTATGTATGTACTATGCTACCAAAGCGCCTTGAAATATTTGTAGAATGTAGAATTATGCTCTGGTGGTGTATTCAATCTATAGGAGAATTGTGTCACTGATACTAAAGTGTAACTTGTCCAGCAGTTCAAATCATCAGGGACTTCACAAGGAAAAGATAGGCAATCTCTTCTTATGTGTGTGTGTGTGATATAAAACCTTGGAAACAGAGTTGAGGAGGGTAAACTATTACTTGGTTCATACTTAACAGCAACAAATGAGTGAATGAGTTATGAAAACAGAAATCAGAGCAAAACAAAAGGTTTAAAA
This sequence comes from Elephantulus edwardii, assembly GCF_000299155.1. Taxonomy (NCBI): domain Eukaryota; kingdom Metazoa; phylum Chordata; class Mammalia; order Macroscelidea; family Macroscelididae; genus Elephantulus; species Elephantulus edwardii. Next base: position 4,447,158 of record NW_006399849.1, on the reverse strand, counting down.
CCACAGAAAAGATGAAATTTTTAATAAACTTTAAACTAGGTGATTAAACTGATGTGTTAAATGTGTCAATGGCTGGTTACCCAATGCGGACAGAGAGTGGGGTGGAGCTCCCCAATTAAAACAAGCTTGGAAGGAGGAGTGGCATCCACTTCCATAACAGCTTGCCTCCGGAAACCCTATGAACCTGGAGAGAGGATGAGAGACATCCAAGCTTTGAGGACTCTCCTTCATAGGGTCGCTATGAGTCGCCTGCAACTCAACGGCACTTAACAACAGGTGATTATAGTATATTTTTCTTTTTATTTATGATTGTTGTTGTTAGGTGCCTTCAAGTTGAGTATGATTCATCGAGATCTGAACTCTGTTTTATCCTATGTCATTATCATACTTCTTGATGTATTAGAACCCAATGCTGTAGTCCCTGACTGTGTCAGATCACCTGGCCGAGAGTCTTCCTTTCTTTTGCCAGACCATTTACCTTCCAAGCATCATGTCCTTCTTCAAGGAATTACCCCTCCTAGCAATTTGCCTTAACTATGTAAGGCAAAATCTCATTATCTTTAACTCCAAAGAATACTCTAGCTGCATTATCTCCAAGACATTTGTATTTGTTCTTTTGGCAGTCCTTGAGATTTTCAGTACTTTCTCCAACATCACAGGCATCAGGTTTTTTTCTGTCATCCTTATTCATTGTCCAGGTCTCAGATGCATCGCAAGTCATCGGAAACACCATATCCTGGATCAGACGCACCTTAGTCTTCAAGCTGATGTCATTACTCCTCAATAGTTTGGAAAGGTCCTAACTACACACTTTCCTAGTGTAATATGTCTCCTTATCTCTTGACTCTTGGTACCGAGACTGTTAATTGTGGATCCAAGTAAGATAAAGTTGTTAACAGGTTCAATATATTTTTTTTTTTATCTATCATGATGTTGCCTATAATTCCAGTGATAAGAATCTTTATTTTCTTGAAGTTGAGATACAGTCCATATTGAAGGCTGTATTCTTTGATCTTGTTTTGGGGGGGGGGTGTTAGTATTTCTTTTTTTAATTTTTTTTGTTAGTTTTAATGAATATTTAGAGATTTTTGGATTTCCATTCATTCATTATTGCACTTTTCTCTCTGCCTTCCCCCCTCCCCAGTTCCCTCCTCTATTTGAAAAGTAAAAGAAAAATTCTTTCATTGGTATACATCCCCCCTGATTTTTTTTTTAAACTGACTAACAATCAGGTGTGAGCTGTTTGGTGTTTTTGATTCAATTAACAATCAGTTGTGGGCTGGAAGCTTCTTGTTTAAAACAATTAGACCTGGTAGGCAGGCTTCTGTGATTAAAAGTTGGTTGGGACTGAGGGCCTTGTGTGAAGACTGATTTGCCATTAGAGTTGTTATCTGCATAGAGTTGCCTGTGACCCATAGTGACCCTATGTACAGCAGCTCTGAAGCCTGTTCTGTCCTGAGCCAATCTCACTGATTCCTACACACTAATCCCTATTGCCCTGGTTACTGTATCAATCCATTTAATCCCAGGTCTTCCTTTCCTGTGCGGTCCCTCCACCCTTTCGAGCATGAAGTCCTTCTCCAGGGACTGGTCCCTCCTGGGCCTATGCTCAAAGTATGTGAGATAGAGCTTCAAAATCTTAGCCTCCAAGGAGAAACTTGGTTTCACACTCTCCAGGACATAACTATTTATTTTCTTGGCAGTCCATGCTATGTTCAAGACTCTTCTCCAGCACCATAAATTGAAGGCATCAAATCTTCTTCTGTCGTCTTCAGTCATTGACCAGCTCTCTGATGCATAGCAAAGACCATAGCCTGTTTTAGGTGCACCTTAGTCTCTAGACTGACACTGTTGCTTCTCAGTACTCTGGAGAGGTCCCTGAGAGTGGACTTTCTTAGTGCTGGTTGTCTTTTATTTCCTGACTGCTAGTGCCAAGAGTATTTATTGTGGAGCCAAGCAAGCAGTAATTGTTAACAACCTCAATCTCCTCTCCATCTGTCATGATGCTGCTAATTGGCCCAGTGGTGAGAATCTTTGTCTTCTTTATGTGAGCTTCAATCCTAGTAGAGTTACAAACTAAATTGTCAGCTTTTGGGGGAGAACATTGTTCTACTTGGTACAGTCTATCAGTTTGCTGTACTGAGATATCTGGTAGGTTGCTATGATACTGAAAGCTGTGCTACTGGTCTGACAAAAGCCTCAAAGGTTACCCATGGTGGACAGATTTTAGTAGAGCTCCCAGATTATTACAAAATAGGAAGCAGGATTGGCTGTTTACTTCTGAAATGACAGGCCTCTGAAAACCCTCTGAACAGTAGAGAACACAGATAATTATATTGTTGTTGTGTACTGTAGAATTGGAACCAACCCATAGCTGACCCTCCGGAAGGTTTTTAGAGGCAGCTAATTGCACAGGAGGAGACTGCCCATCTTTCTCCTGCGGAGCAGCTGGTGGCCTCGAACTGCATACCTTTGGGATTGCAGTGCAACTTTTTGCTACTAGGCCACCACCAGAGCTCCCGTATAATGAATAGTCGTATTGTTTATGATTTAATAAGCCAAATTATTCTTCAGGGGCTATAAACCTCTTATTAGAAATGAGCATCTTTCTAATGATGTTAGTCTTTTTAAATGTAGTATTTTTTTACTGGTGTCACACTTCTATTAAGATATTTAAACTTACATTTTCCCAAGATTAATAGAGGAAGCGCAGCCTGTTGGGTGACCTGTCCCACATACAGATTGAAAAGATATGGAGATGGGACACATCCTTGATGCACACCTTTCTCAATTTTGAACCATGCAGTATTTTCTTGCTCTGTTCTCACTGCCTCCTAGTCCAAGTATAAGTTTCTCATAAGCACAATCAGGTATTCTGGGATTCCCATTCTTCTCAGAGTCAGCCACCATTTGTTGTGATCCACACAGTCAAATAACTTTGCATAGTCAATGAAACACAGATAGACATTCCTCTGGTATACTCTGCTTTCAGCCAAGATCCATTTGACAGTGGCTATAATATCCCTAGTGCGACAGCGTCTTCTGAATGTAGCCTGCACTTCCAGCAGTTCTCTGTTGATGCGCTGTTCCAGTTGTTTTTGTAATCTTCAGCAGAGTCTTGTTTGCATGTGATATCAATGATAATGTTCAATAATTTTCCCACTCTGATGGATCACCTTTCTTTGGAATGGGAACAAATACAGGTTTCTTCCAGGCAGTAGGCCAGGTGGTTGTCCTCCAGATTTCTTGGTACAACTTGGTGAGCACATCCAGGGCAGCATCTGTTTGTTGAAATATGTCAGTCGGTATGCCATCAATCCCTGGGGCCTTGTTTTCTGCCAATTCTTTCAGATCAGCTTGAACTTCCTCCTTCATTACCACAGGCTCTTGCTCATACATTGTTTCATGAAATTCTTCTGTGTCCACCAATTCCTTTTGGTATAATATCTCTGTATACTCTTTCCATCTTCTTTTAATGCTTCCTGGATCATTTAATGTTCTCCCCAAAGTATCCTTAAGTATTGGTAACTTGAGGTTTGAATTTGTTCTTCAGTTCCTTCAGCTTAACAAATACTGAGCGAGTTTGGCCCTTTTGATTTTCTGACTGCAGCTCTTTCATTGTAGTATTTTATTTTCCCATGCTACCCTCTGGAATCTTCTCTTTAGCTCTTTAATGTTTTGATTTCTTCCCTTTGCTTTGGCTTCTTGATGCTCTACTGCAATATATAGAGTTTCTTCTGACATCCATCTTGGTCTTTTTTTTCCCTCCTCATATCTTTTCAATCTATATGGGGAACAGATTATCCTGGAGGCTGGGCTCTTTGCGGAAAAGTGTGGCGTCAGGATACTTGCTGAAACTGAGGAAGACCTGAAGTGCTTGCTGTGGAGGGTCAAGGACGGCAGCCTTCAGTATGGATTGTAGCTCAACATCAAAAAAACAAAGATTCTCACCACTGGGTCGATTGGCAGCATCATGATGGATAATGAAGAGATTGAGATTGCTGACAGCTTCAGTTTGCTTGGCTCTACAATCAACACTCTTGGTACCAGCTGCTAGGAAATTAATAGACAAATTGCTTTTTGGGAAAGTCTGCTATCAGAGACCTCGCCAAGGTACTGAGGAGCAACGATGTCAATCTGGAGACTAAGGTGCACCTGATACAGGCCATGGTTTTTGCAGTTACTTCTTATGCATCAGAGAGCTGGACAATGACTAGAAATGATAGAAGGGTAGTTGATGCCTTTGAGCTTTAGTGCTGGAGAAGAGTATTGAATATATCATGGACTGCTAGGAGAACAAACAATTTCATCCTGGAGAGGATAAAGCCAGGCTGGTCCTTGAAGGCAAAGATTCTGAAGCTCCATCAGACATACTTTGGACATGTTACAAGATGGGACTAGTCCTTGGAGCGGGACATCATGCTTGGGAGGGTGGACGGACAGTGCAGGAGAGGAAGACCTGCAATGAAATGGATTGATTCTGTCACTGTGGTAATGGGGATAGGTGTGTTTGAAACAATAAGACTGACAAGGGATAGAGCAGAGTTTAGGGCTATTGGACATAGAATTGTTAAGAATCGCAAGCAACTCAATGGCACATAACAACAATAGAGGAAGCCCCTCACGGTGGAGTGGAACAGTGGCTATAACAGTGGGTTTAAGTTATCAAAGATGATGAGGATGATACAGAATAGGGTATGTTTCATAGGGTTGCTATGAGTCATAGCTAACCCAAAAACAACAGTAATTCAAGGGGAGTGCAGGCCATGGTCTTTTCAGTCATGTGCTATGAATATGAGAGCTGGACAGTGACTGAGGATGACAGAAGAATTGATGCCTTTGAATTGTGGGGTTGGAGAAGAACACCGAACATCTCATGGACTGCCAAAAAACAGTTATGTCTTGGAGAAGGTATAGCCAGAGTACTCTTTGGAGGCCAGAAAGATGAAATTTTGTCTCATGTACTTTGGACATATTGCTAAAAGAGACTATTCCTTGGAGAGAAACAGCAAAAGAGAGGAAGACCCTCAACCAGGTAGATTAACACAGTGACTGCAGCAGTATACTCAAGTATGTCAGAGATAGGATAGCACGGGATAGGATAGGGTTCGCATTTGTTGTTCACAGGGTCAATATGAGCTATCCTCCACTAGAAGGCACCTAACAACTACAACAGTGGTAAGGATTTGCATTGCCAACCCAAAGGCATGCAGGTTAAAGCCATCAATTGTTTTCCCACAGAAAAATGTGCGGTCTCCTTTCTGAAATTTACAGCCTCTGAAAACCGTCTGGAAGGTCAGCTATGGATCGGTTTGTACTCGAGGGCACATCACAACAGTAATTCCAAAACTGTATTACCAACTCTTAAATATAATGAGCTTACAGAGCTACAGGGTTCCAAATTATTTCACTACAGTTTATTTGTATTTACTACTTGAATATAATACAGAATTAGTACTCCAGAAGTAATTATTAAGAATTAGAAAAGGAAAGAATTAAGATAGATCAAATGGTCAGCATTATTAAGTAAGGTGTTTTGTTTCAATGAGTAATTAATTGAAAGATCATTCTCTTTCACATGAAATAGCGATTTTCTTCCTTTTGGGAAATAATGAAGACATTTTAGTTTTCCCCAAAAGATGGCAGCATTGTCTAAAAAAATTAGGGTCATGGTTTTATGAAATATTTTTTTCTTTGAAACGATATGAAGAGAACTTGTTTCTTGAAAATGATTGGATATATTGCTACTTATAAATGAATTGTGCACATTTCTATAAACTAAGAACTCTTAGCACATTGATTTAAAAATGATAGAATGGGTTCTTCCTAATCAGTGATGCGCAATGATATACTGGGTAATTATACTTTAAGGAACCGGGTAAAAGTTTGAAATTATTATTTAAAATTTTTCCATAGGCAAGTAACATTCTGTCTTTGAGCTTCTTTATTAAGTGCATTATGCCTTCTTCTCTTTCTGTTGTTGTTGAATCCTCCCCAATCTTGATCCCACCTTCTTCTTCATATAGTTCAACTTCTCAGATTTTTTTGTTCAGTATACATGTGGAGACTAAGGTGCACCTGATCCGGACCATAGTCTTCGCAATTGCGTGCTATGAATCAGAGAGCTGGACAATGACTAGGGATGATAGAAAGAGAATTGATGCCTTTGAACTGTGGTGCTGGAGAAGAGTGTTGACTAAATATATCATGGACTGCTAGGAGAACAAACAAGTTTGTCCTGGAGAGGGTGAAGCTGGGCTGTTCCTTAGAGGCAGGGATTCTGAAGCTTTGTCATATTTGGGGAATGTTGCAAGGAGGGACCAGTCCTTGGAGAAGGACGTCATGCTTGGGAGGGTGGAGGGACAGCACAGGAGAGGAAGACCTCTATGAGGTGGACTGATTCAGTGACTGGGGTAGTGGGGGTGGGTGTGTCAGACAGTGAGGTTGACACAGGATAAAGCAGGGTGTAGGGCTCTTGTATATAGGGTCGCTATGAGTTGCAAACGACTCAACGGCACATAACAAGGAGATAACATACATGTTGAATAGATATGGTGAAATGGTTCAACTTTGACATACAGCTTTCCTGATCTCAATACATCTAATATTCCCTTATGCTGTTTAAACAATTCCCTCTTGGTAGATGTACAAGTTTTACAGGAGCACAATTAATGGTTTTCGTTCACATTCTTCTCATAGTTAGTTATCCATAATTTATTATAATCCATGCAGTCAAATGCCACTGGTCTGTTAGTTTGCTAACTGATGGCCTATCTATTGCAGTGATGCTGGGTGATATTCAAATACTTTCAAAGTCACCCACTATAAATGGGTGTCAGCAGAGTTTTCAATCAAAGATGTACCAAATAGCAGGACTAGTCATCCACTTTTGAAATAATTGTTGTTGTTATGTTGTCAGAGCTGACTCATAGCTAATCCTCTAGTGGGTTTTCAGAAGCAGTAATTCACATGGGAGGAGATTGTAATTTTTCTCCCACAGAGAAGCTGGCAGATTCAAACTGCATGCCTTTGCATTGGCAGTGCAGCTCCTTACCACTAAGCCATCAGAACTCCTTTGCAATAGTAGGCTCTTGAAAACCCTATGAATATGATTGATAGTGTTTATTAAGTACTTACTACATATTAGGCTCAATTCTAAGTGCTTGTCATGCTTCAGTGTGTTTATGGAAGATGTACCACAAACAGAGAAAATAGCATATTGTATTAATTTGGCAAGTTCACTTAGAGGTGAACTCTATTTGCATTGTCTTGTTTGCAGAGAACTCAGTTTTTCTTTGTCATCACAGATCTGGTGAGATGACTACTTTTCTTTCATACCCTTTGCACTTTTAAAAGTACTGTTAAATTAAGTATCTTACTCCTGCTGCTGTTTAAACTTTCTAGCAGACAGCTCCTCTGCACCAAGCCCAAACCCTTTTGATTCTATTCCAATTAATGGTTGTCCAGTAAGGCAGATAACAACTGCCTTGAATGGTTTCCAGCATAAATTTTTATTGAAACAAATGGCTACTTCTTTCTTTCTTGGAGGAACTGGTAGGCTTAACCTGCTGAACTTTCAGTTAGCAGCCCAATTCTTAAAACCTTTTAACCTAGTGCTCCTAGTCACTCTGGATGGATTACAAAATTGAAAGACATCTTTGCTTTTGAAAGTTCATAATTTAATGGAATTAGATGGAGATGATATCATCAAAATCATATTTGATTGTTAGAATATGTATTTATTTTTAGAAAATGATTTAGAAATGGATTTTTAAAATCAGTTTTACTATCTTAACACTACTGTTTTAGTTTTGTGTTTGCTACTGTCCTGATGACTAACATCTGTTTTGTGGTTTGAACACGTTACACCCTTTGCCACCCTTCTACTGTCAAGTTGGTTCCAACACAATGTTTAGTAATGATAACTGGGTGCCATTTAGGTCTTCTGGTCTCCAGGAAAAGGCAGCAGTTGTTCCTAGAAGCAGCCAATCGTTGTATTACTGTCTCCTTTTTCTGACTTTTTCTTTTTTTTGTCTTAACTTTGTTCATCCTGGGAATAAGAACAGAGGATAGATGAACACTGACAAGATTTTAAGATCCTAGATATTACATGAAGAACAGGGAAGTAGAACAGAAACACTAAAAATTCTATTAGGCAGGTTAACTGGAATGTCTCATGAGATGATGACCTTAAGCTTCCAAACCAACCAATAAATGAAGTTCTATGAGATGTTTTACTATATATAAGCAGCCTCAACAACCATCATGGTTGGAGAAGAGATTGAGGTTGTTAACAGTTACAGCTTGCTCATCTCTACAGTCAACATTCTTGGCACCAGCAGTCAGGAAATCAAAACACAAACAGCACCAAGAAAGTCCACTGTAAGGGACCTCTCTAGAGTACTGAGCAGAAACAGTGTCATTCTAGAGACTAAGGTGCACCTAATCCGGGCCATGGTCTTTGCAATTAATTGCTATGCATCAGAAAGCCGAGTAATGACTAAAGATGACAGAAGAAGAATTGATGTCTTTGGGTTGTGCTGAAGAAGAGTCTTGAACATACCATGGACTGCCAAGAAAAACAAACAGACCTGTCTTGGAGAGAGTGAGACAAAGTTTCTCCTTGGAGGCTAGAATTTTGAAGCTCTGTCATACATACTTTGGGCATGTGACCAGGAGAAGGTCATACTTGGAGAAGGACATCAAGCTTGGAAGGGTGGAGGTATAAGGCAGGAGAGGAAAACTCCAGATGAGATGGATTGATACAGTGATTAGGGCAATGGGAGTAGGTGTATTGGAGTCAGTGAGACTGGCTTAGGACAGGGCAGGCTTCAGATCTATTGTACATAGGGTTGCTATGAGTTGTAGGCAACTTGATAGCACATAACAACATACAACGACATATATCACACTATATTTAGGTATAAAAATAAATTTATGTCTTCTCTATTTTTAATATGTATTTTGATTGTTGTAGTTGATTATGACACACAGCAACCTTGTCAACATCAGATTAAAACTGTCCCCTAACCTACTCCAAAGGGCAGCACAGGATGACATAGCAAAATATTACAATGAAATGTGCAAGGAGCTGGAGTTGGAAAATCAAAAGGGCTGAACTTGCTCAGCATTTCTTAAGCTCAAGGAACTGAAGAACAAATTCAGACCTCGAGTTGCTATAATCAAGGATGCTTTAGGCAGAATAATAAATGATACAGGAAGTATTAAAAGAAGATGGAAGGAATATACTGAGTCATTGTATCTAAAGGAATTGGCAGATAACAGAAGAATTTAATGAAATGACATTTGAGCAAGAAGAGCCTGTGGTGATGAAGGAAGTTCAAAAGCTTGCTGCTTTGAAGGAAATAGCAAAAAATAAGGCCCCAGGAATAGATGTTATACCAGTTGACGTATTTCAGCTAACAAATGCTGCCCTGGATGTACTCACCAAGTTGTGCCAAGAAATCTGGAGAACAACCACTTGGCCAACTGACTGGAGAGCTCTATATTTGTTCCCATTCCAAAGAAGGGTGACCCAACAGAGTGTGGAAACTACAGAACAATATCATTGATTTCACATGCAAGCAAGATTCTACTGAAGGTTGTCCAAAAATGACTGGGTTTAGAAGGAGTTGTGGTAGTAAGGATATTGTAGCTGATGTTAGATGGATCTTAGCCGAAAGCAGGGAATACCAGAGGAATGTGTATCTGTGTTTCATTGGTTATGCAAAGGTGTTTGACTGCGTGGATCATAACAAACTGTGGTTGACTCTGAGAAGAATGGGAATCCCAGAACAGTTAATCGTGCTAATGTGAAACCTATACTTGGGCCAAGAGGCAGTCGTCAGAACAGAGCAGGGTAACATTGCATAGTTCAAAATTGGGAAGGGTGTACGCCAGGGATGTGTCCTATCTCCATACCTTTTCAACCTGTATGCAGAGCAGATTATCCGAGAGGCT
>NW_006399849.1:4415457-4436728 GCF_000299155.1 Elephantulus edwardii | reverse complement strand
TGGACAATGACTAGGGAGGATAGAAGGAGAATTGATGCCTTTGAGCTGTGGTGCTGGAGAAGAGTATTGAATGTACCATGGACTGCCAGTTCATCCTAGAGAAGGTTAAACCAGGCTGCTCCGTGGAGGCAAGGATTCTGGGGCTTCGTCTGATATACTTTGGACATGTTGCAAGGAGAGACAGGTCTTTGGAGATGGACATCATGCTGGGTAGAGTAGAGGGACAGTGCATGAGGGAAGACCCTCTATGAGGTGGATTGATTCAGTGACTGGGGTAATTGGGATGGGTGTGTCATAGGCAATGTGATTGGCACAGGATAGAGCAGGATTTAGGACTGTTGTACATAGGGTTGCTATGAGTCGCAAGCGACTCGACGGCACATAACAACAACAACCTGCACCATCTTCACAGTCTCCATCATGCTCAAGTTCATTGTTGCAGTCACTGTGTCAGTCCATCTTGTTGAGGTCTTCCTCTCTTTTGCCAACCCTCCAGTCTCCCCAGCATGGTGCCTTTTTCTAAGAAATGATACCTCCTGACAACATGCCCAAAGTAGGTGAGATGAAGTTTCATCTTCATCCTTGCTCTAAGGAGCAGCATGGTTGCTACTTCCTCCCAAACGGTTTGGTTTGTTCTTTGAGCATATTCAATCCTCTTCCCCAACACTGTAATTTAAAAGCATTGTATCTCTCTCCTTCAGTGTATGTATTTGTAGGTTTTTAAAAATTTTATTTAGATTATCTACTTTATAGTGTTCATAGTATTTTATGATTATTTTATATTTGTATGGCTAATTGGTATGTAATCACATTCATTTCTGGGTTTAGTTTTTTTATTTTCTCTTTGTCTTATGAAAATCTAAATAAAAGATTGTTAATTGTATGCACTGTTATTTTCCAGGAGCCAAGTTTTGTTTTTGTTGATTCTATTCTCCCCGCCTCGCCCCTAGATTTTACTTATTCCTATTCTCTTCTTTATTATTTTCTTTCTTCTGGTAGCATTGGGTCTAATTTCTTCTACTTTCCAGTAAAGTAAGGTAAAGTTACTGATTGAGATCTCATTTCTTTTTTAATGGAGGTATTTACAGCCACAAATTTCCCTCTGAGTACTACTTTTCTACATCTTAAAAGTTTTAGTATGATGCTTTCTACTCATTTGTTTTCTCATTTTCTGTAATTTCTGTTTTGTTTTTATAGTGCATTGCTTGAATTTCTTTATGAGTTTTAAAATTTTTTATTTCATTATTAATTTCTGGTATAATTCCATTATATAAGAAAATATACATGCTTTACAGTCTTTTTAAAAATACATTAAAATTTGTCATTTGAAGTATCACATGACTAGTATTTGAGAATGATTAATGTACACTGGAGAAGAATCTGTATTCTGATACTGTTGTGTTGGCAATACTGTGCATGTCTGTTAAATTCAATTACTTTATAGTGTTGTTCAAGTCTATAATTACCTTGTTTTTAGAGAATTCTGTGTAGTCTACTGTTGTCTGCTTACTTTATGGATCTTGTGTGATTGGCACACTTTCTAGTTTGAGTGTTTACTTTTCTATGGAGATATGGTTTCTTGAAAAGGGTGAATTTTTTCCCCCCATGTATGTTCTGGGTGAGGGAGGGGTGTGTTGCCTGAATTTTTGGTTTTCCTTTTGCCTTTTATAACCTGTTTTCCCCTTCATACGTTTTCCCTTTCCCACTCACTTGCCAAAGGATATTTTTCCCTTCCTTTTGTGTTTCCCTTGTCCTCTCTTAGAAATGATGAGTTTTGCAGCCTGCCAACTCAGATCACATGCACTTTTAAGTATCTTTCTGTGTTAAGTGTTTTGGATGTCTTAAGACCTTTTAAGGTATGTCAGATTCAGGCCATAGTCTTCCCAATTACTTGCTGTACGTCTGAGAGCTGGACAGTGAATAAGGATGACAGAAGAAGAATTGACAGCTTTCAGCTGTGGTGTTGGAAAAGAGCACTGAACATGCCATGGAAGGCCAAAAAAACAAACATATGTCTTGGAGAGGGTGCAGCCAGAGTGCTCTTTGGAAGCAAGGATGATGAGGTGTCACCTCCCATACTTTGGGCATGTTGCTAGGAGGATATTCCTGGGATAAGAACATAATGCTGGGAAGGGTGGAGGGTTGGCGAAGGAGAGGAAGACCCTCAGCCCGGTGGATTGACAACGGTGACGGCTGCAGTGGACTCTTGTGTGATAGGAAATGTGAGGATGGCACAGGATAGAACTGGGTTCATATCTTTTGTTCACAGGATCGGTGTTGAGTCTGACTCAACTCAGTGGCATCTAACAACAAGAAGATCTTTTTCAGCACTTTTCACTCAAATGTTAATTTTTTTAAAAATCCTGGTAGTAATTTTAGTTCAATCAACCTTGAGCTTGAATTTTAGCATCTCTCTTTTTCTGATTCTTTGATGTCCTAGTGGTAAAAAACTGTGCTGTCATCACAAAAGCATGCAGTTCAAATGCACCAGCTGCTCTGTGTGAGAAAGATGGGCAGTCTCCTTCCTTGCAATTAACTGCCTCTGAAAATCTGCCAGAGGGCTAGCTACAGGTCAGTTCTGACTTGATGGTACACCACCACAACAAAGTCTCTTTCTTGGGATTACATTTTTTCCCCATAATGTTTCTGTTTTTCTTGCAGGATTATGACAGGAGAAAGAAACTTGATGAGGATTTGTGTTTATTTTCTTATTTACAGATAATTTGAAGTTTCTATCCTAGGTATGTTGAGAGCATGAGTTTTATGTGATTTTATTTATTACTCCTATTTTGTATGTATGTATGCATAATTTAGTTTTTTAAAGATGGTAAGTCAAAGGATTTCAGTTTGTACAACCACTGTTAGATTGACACATTTTAATTTTTTAAATTTTTATTATTGTGGAATTTATTAGATTTTATTATCAGAAATTATCAGATTCCAGTTTAGGGTCAGGATCAGCAGGCTTCGACTTGAGATTAGAATGAAAAGCATGTAGGCAAAGTTTCACTTGTTCATTGCAGGACAGCTCTCAGCTCCTCTTGACCATGTCCTCTGAGAACAGGCTCTTCTCTGTCCTCTGAAATTAGCTCCTTCTGGCTGACTGAGCACGGTATCCTCTACTTTATTTGGTTAAACTCCTCTTGGCCCTTTCAGGATAGGCTTTCCCTTTCCTGGCCCTTGGCCTTACCTCTCTCCTGCTCAAATAAATGTTGCAATACTCTTTTAACTCTCTCTCACAGGGTCTGGATCTGCTTACCCACTGTGGCTTCTTTGCTTGGTAATTGAGAAGCACTCTGAGCTCTCATGACTTTTCTCTGGTTCTTCTTATAATTTGTGCCTTCCACCACTTATCACTGAGTCAGAGCCAACTCATGGTAGCTCCGTGTACGGTTGTTATTGTTGTTAGGTGACGTTGAGTCAACTCTGGCTAATAGCAACCCTAGGAATCCTGTCGTGAACCATCTATGATATATTGAGCCTATTGTTATGGTCACTGTGTCAATCTCTCTTTCTCTTACCCTCTACCTTTCCCATCATGGTATCTTTCTCCAAGTACTGGCCCCTTTTGACAGCATGCCCAAAGTATGTGAGACAGAGTTTCACCATACTTACCTCTAAGGACAGCCCAGGTTACACTTTCTCTAAGACGAATTTGTTTGTCCTTTTGGCAGTCCATGGGATATTCAGTACTCTTGACCAGCACCACAGTTCAAAAGCATCATTTGTTCTTCTGTCATTCTGATTAATTGCCTAAGTTTCAAATGCATAGGAAGTAAGTGAAACGACCATGCATGGGTTTTTTCAGGCACACCTTGGTCTTTTAATTGAGATCCTGTCTTGTTAATGCTTTGTAGAGTCCTTGACAGCAGATTTTCCCAGTGTAAACATGTCTTTTGATTTAACTGTTGTTATCCTTGGTATTGATGGTGGATCCAAGTAAGATGAAATTGTAGACAACCTCGTTGAAGTCTTTGACAGTCTTTTCTCTATGACATTTTTACCTGTTAGTCCAGTGGTGAAGTTTCTGTTTTCTTCATGTTGATATGTAATCTTTGATCATCTGCAGTAAATGCTTCAAGTTTTCTTTACTGTTAGAAAAGATGTTTGTGTCATCTCTGTAATGGGTTTTGTTTATGAGTCTCCTGATGCCACATTCTTCTTCATAAACTCCAGCTTCTTGAATAATTTGGTCAGTATACAAACTGAATAGATATGGAGAAAGGATACTACCGTGACACACGTTTTTCCTGATATTAAAGCAGGAAGTGTTCCCTTTTTTGTTCAGACAACAACTTTCTGGCCTAGGTATGGGTTTTGCGTAAGCATGATTAATTATTATTGGATTTTCATCCTTCTCAATGGTATCCATAATTTGTTAGGATTCACACGTCAAATGCCTTTGAGTAGTCAACAAAACACAAATAAACCTCTTTTCTTTTTTTGTAAACCTCTTTCTAGTATTCTTTTCTTTCAGCCAAGAGCCTTCTGACATCAGCAGTGACATCCTTCCTGCTGCAGTCTTTTCCGAATCCAGCTTTAATTCCTGGCAATTCCCTGTTGATGTACTGCTCTAGACATTTTTGAGTAATCTTCAGTAAGATTTGCTTGCATGTGATAATAGTATTTCAGACCATGAAGCTACAGAGTAAGTACAGATAAAATAAGAGAACTAAGAGCTGAGCCCTGGAGCACTTCAGTGTGTTTGGAAACATGAGGCTGAATCAGCAAGGTAGACTAGCCCCTTTCTCTCCCCTAGAGTACAGCAAAATACAAACTTTCAAGTGCCTTTGAGTCAATTCCAACTCATGGTGCCTCTATGAGACAGAGTAGAACTGCCTCAATAGAATTTCCAATTCTGTTGCTGTGACTTATTTGATGTGCATTTTTATTTAACCATTATTATTTTTACCGTATGACTGAGGACTATGGAAATGAGGGGTGTAGAATGCTAACATGTAGATTGGTCAGTTTTATCATGCTACCAGCCTTAAATAGAGCAAGCTCAGAAATGGAAGGTGGGAATCTCATTACTATCAAGAGAGAGAAACCAGAGAGTGTAGCATGACTTTGGGCCAGAGATTCCTGTACAATCCAGCTTAGAAAGATGACAAAAGATTACAGTCAATCCAGAGGGAAGTCCATATGGCAACAAGGGCAGTAGCCAGGGCAGTGGCGGTTGAAAGCAGCAGTGGAACAGAGTTGGTGGAGAACCAGAGACCGGGTGAGGCAGAACTGTAAGCTCCTAGCTTGTGGAGTAAGGAAGCTGAGTACTTTCTGAGGGAACTAAGTCTACCAAGCCACAGAGCAAGATTTAAACTCCTTCAGGCCTTAGATAGTGGCAAAGTAAGAGCAGCTAACAATTTGCTGAATTTAGAGAGCTTTGTAACACTTGCTTGAGCTGGGTAAGGCCAGTTAGGGTCTTGCCTGCAAGCACAACTGACAAGAAGCTTTACTGATTGAAGAATTGTATCATGAGTGCTCCCATACGTCAGTTGTAACCTGTAATTCCCCTAATAAACTCCATAATTATCACTATTGTCTTTGAGTTCTTTGTGGCTGTTGTAACAAATCACTAAACCCAGTAGAGAAGTAATGAGTGGTTTGGGAGGGACAGCTGATCTTGGAATTGTTGGAAGATGATGTGGAGATATGAGAAGAGGTCTGACCTCATAGGAATTGTCTTTGTGCTTTTAGTAGGGATTTTTCTCCATGTGAAGTTTGTGGAGCTGCTGCCATCTCCACTCTCACCACACTGCTTTTACACCAAGGCTGCCACATATTCCTCCATTCAGAGCAGACGATGGTCCAGTCTGCCAACTCTTCTGTTAAAGTGCTAGTTTAACCACTGTGCCACAAGGGTTCCTATAGGAAAACTAGGGAGTGACTTAAAAAGTAGTTAGAAAACTAGAAGGATGAAGTAGCTGGAAGCCAAGTATAGAATCTCTTTTTAAATTGGTTTTCACTCATACACTTAATTCACTTATACATTTTGTTTGATAATGATTATTACATTTGTATAATACCATTTTTACAGTGAAGCGAGGAAACACTACATGGTTAAAATTAGGAAACGTATCCTTTCTCTGTATCTATTTAACCTGTGTTGTTGTTGTTGTTATGTACCAGTGGAGTCGCCTGCCAGACATAGTGATCCTATGTACAACAGCCCTCAACCCTGCTCTATCCTGTGCCAATCTCACTGTCTCCGACACACCTACTCCCACTACCCCTGTCACAGAATCATTCTACCTCATAAAGGGTCTTCCTCTCCTGTGCTGTCCCTCCACCCTCCCAAGCATGATGTCCTTCTCCAAAGGACTAGTCCCTCCTTGCAACATGTCCAGAGTTTGTCAGACACAACTTAAGAATATTTGCCTCCAAGGAGCGGCCTGGTTTAACCCTCCCCAGGATGAATTTGTTTGTTTTCTTAGCAGCAGTCCATGGTATATTCAGTACTCTTCTCCAACACCACAGCTCAAAGGCATCAATTTTCCTTGTATCCTCCCTAGTCATTGTCCAGCTCTCTGACGCATAGCAAGTGATTGCAAAGACCATGGCCTGTATCAAGCGCACCTTATTCTCCAGAGTGACACCATTGCTTTTCAGTACTTTGGAGAGGTCCCGAATAGCAACCATTGCAATATGTCTTTTAAATTCCTGGCTGCTGGTGCCAAGAGTGTTGACTGTGGAGCCAAGCAAACTAAAGCTGTTAACAATCTCATTCTCTTCATCATCCATCCTGATGCTGCCAGTTGACCAAGTTGTGTGCTGTGCAAATTATTCAAGAAGCTGAACTCTGTGAAGAAGATTGTGGCATCAGGATTGGATTTACCTGTGTTATGTACATGACTCAATCTTGCTTCCTGAAAGTCAGAAGGACTTGAAGCACTTGCTGCAGAAGGTTGAACACTGAAGCCTTAAGTATGGGTTACATCTCAACATCAGGGGGACAAAAATCGTCACCACTGGACCAAAAGGCAATGTCATGGTGGAACTGAGAAAGAGTTGAGACTGTCAACAACTTCATCTTGTTTGGATCCACAGTCAGTACATTTGGCACCAGTAGTCAGGATTCAGGACACACATTGTACTGGGAAAGTCTGCAGTTAGGGACTTCTCCACATTCTTGAGGAATCATCATGTTAGTTTGAGGACTAAGGTTTGTCTGATTCAGGACATGTTTTTTTCAGTCACTTGCTATGCTACTGAAATTTGGACAATGGATAAGGATAAGAGAAAAAGAATTGATGCCTTTGAATTCTGATGTTGGAGAAGAGCACTGAATATCCTATGGACTGCCAAAAGAACAAACAAATATGTCTTGGAGAATGTGAAGCCAGAGTGCTCCTTGGAGGCAAAGATGATGAAAATGTGTTTCTTTTCATTCACCCTGAAACCCACAGCGTCCCTTTTCAGCAGGAAGTAGCTAAGAGAATACGCCATCCCCTTTTCCTTATGAATCAGGGTGAAGTCTCTCTCAGGGAGGAGTGATAGGGAATGGCAAGGGACACACTGACAAAGGAGATTAATCAGAACTGGCTTTGACAAGCACTGTGGCAATTGGGCAATTAAAACAGACATGGGGGGGAAGAAGAACGAACTGGGGATGAGGGTGGAGAAAACAGTGCAACAATGAATGAATGAAAACCCAAATCTCTGTAAATGTTCATTAAAACTAATAAAATTTATTATATCTGTTTGGATGGCAGTTCTGGTTTCTTTAGAGTGTATTCCTAGGAGTGGCATTGCTGGGTCAAATGGTATATCTATTTATTTCTTTTTGAGGAAACACTAAATCACCTTCCATAGTGGTTGCACCATTTTACACTTCCACAAGTGGTGAATAAGAACCTCGCTAGCATTTATTCTTTGCTGCTCTGTTGAACTTTCCGTTGTTGCTGGGGAAAGATGATATCTCATAGTTGTTTTTATTTGCATCTCTCTGAACATTTCTTCATGCGTTTGTTTGCAAAGAGGTGGAAGCACCCCTAGTGCCCATCAGCAAAGAATGGATAGAAAAACTATGATATATTCATACAATGGAATACTATGAAGCACTGAAAAAAGTGAACTCGTAAAACATTACACAACATGAGTGACCCTGGAGAACTTTATGCAGAGTGAAGTATCTCAGTCACAGAAGGACAAATACTGCATACCACTACTGTTATAAAGCAGATCTGACATGAATGTTTGGGGGAAGAATAGGATAAGAGTGCATAGGTAATGAACACTGCATTGGAACAGATGAAGGAAAGAACTGTTTAAAAGGAATATATGATTCAACATTGTATATATGCAACAGCCCCAAATAAGAGGTAGATTGCAAGGAGGATTGAGGGAGGGAGTGGTAACTATGCAACAATGAATGAATATTTTTTTAAGTTAACTGGGGGAGGGGGAAAAAAGGGAGAGGAGAGAAAAAGTACAACAGTCAATAAATGAAAATCCATTTTTCTGTAAATTACTGTTGAAATAAAAGTTAAATGATTTTTTTTAAAAATGAGTATTAAAAATATTAAAAAAGAAAAAAAAAAGAAAACAAAGGTCCTCACCATAGGACCAATAGTCACCATAATGATAGATGGAGAAAGGATTGAATCTGTCAATGATTTCACCTTGCTTTGATCAACAATCTTGTTGATCCAATCTCTTGGTATCAGCAGTCAGGAAATAAGACATATTGCATTGGATACGTCCACTATCAGGGGCCTCACCAAAATGCTGAAGAGCCATCAAGTTAGTTTGAAGAGCAAGGTACACCTGATTCAGGCCATGGTCTTTTCAGTAACCTGCTACACATCACAGAGCTGGACAGTGAATAAAGATGACAGAAGAAGAATTAATGCCTTTGAGTTGTGGTGTAGAGGAGAGTACCGATTATCCCATGGACTGCCGAAAGAACAATCAGATATGTTTCGGAAAAGGTGCTGCCATTGTGCTCCTTGGAGACAAGGATGATGGAGCTTGTCTTCCGTACATTGGATATGCGGATATGTGAGTCTATTCCTTAGAAAAGGAAATCATACGTGGAAAGATGGAGGGTCAGCAAAGGAGAGGAATGCCCCCAAGGAGATGAATTGATAGGGTGACTTTAGCATTTTGCCCCAGTGTCTCAGAGATGACACTGGATAGGGCAGGTTTGAGGTTGGCTATTCAGAGAGTTGCTAGGAGTCACACTTGACTCATAGTCAACTAGCAAGAAGAATAATAATGTTTTTTTATTATTTTTAAAAAAAATTTTTTAGTAATCACCATTATCTGTTAGCAAGTAAAATGTGATCAAGATCTTACTTTCTATTCTTAACCTTTAATAGCACATGGATTCCTCTCATCTTATATTGTTTAGCTGGAAAATTTTTTAAAAAAATTCTAAAATAGCCGTGTGCAAATGAGAAATGCTTGTCCTCCCAAAGTCTAGTTTTCTGGCCACCTGCCAAGTATCTGGCTATATTGGACCCAAGTGCATAATGTGCCTGGCAGCCAATAAGTGGCACTAACCTATTTCTTTTCTTTTGTGGGTGTAGTGAATGATCAAACTTTTAAAATTTAGGAGTCTTCAAAATGAGGCTAGGCAAAGCTTAGAGTTAACAAAAATAAATTTGGAGCTATTGCCTAACTTGTCCAACTGCCAGCATATTCAGGAACATTTTTGGCAACTTGAATAAATAAACCAGTAAAATAAATCTTTAATAAGGGCAATTGTAATTGGTAACATTTTGAGTCTTTTAAAAGAATGGTATTAAAAGAAAACAATAATGTTATTTTCTTTCTAGAAATATATTACTATGGGAGCTTTTTCTTTTATGTCACCTGTTTCCTAAAAATTGTGAAATGGGTAAAAATTCAAATAATCTAATCGGGCAAAAGGAAATTATTCCTGTTTTGGAATGATAGTAGCTTGATGACCTTTAAAAATGTTCCTATTGTTTAATAAATATGTGGGATAAAATTATAAAATTTTATTTCCTCTTAAAATGCTGAAAACTTATTTTTATTCTGTGAATAGGTATGAATGTTGGCATCACAGATTTGTTTAACAAAAGCCTTGACTATTAATAAGTCCAGCATAAAAATATTTTAAGGATTTAAGTAATGTGCTTCTTCCAAATTAATAGATACAATGACTCACACCTAATATCTGTGATTATTCTTTGTTTCTGCTCATGTGTGTCTTTTCTCTCCTCTTAACAGTATTCTCCTCAGCAAGTGATAAATTTCTTTGGTTTTCTTTACAAAGAATGACCCGCATAAAAGTCCTCAATAAACTTTCATAAATTCTTTCATTTTTCATAGCTGGATAATATTTTGTCAAGGTTTTTTCCCCCCAATGAAAGGATCCATTTTATTCAGAGATAGTAACTTACAATGTGCAATTTTTGAAAACACTGTAACAACTTAAGTTTTCATCATATTTCCAAGAACAAAGCCATATCTCATGCTAGAGGAAGTGGCATTGGACTTTTGAAGCTACATGTGCTTAAAGTTGATTTTCTTTTTCAGAATTCTGTTGTTGTTAGGTACTGTTGGGTTGAGTATGACTCAGTAGTGATCCTGTGAGCAACAGACCTGAACCCATGCTAATCCTTTCCTTGTCAACTGGAGTTGAGTGGAAAGAATGGTATCTTACCCTAGATGGCTAAGGGACATAATTTGAAGCAAACAAACAAAAAACTAAAGGGAAAAACAAATGCACTGACCTCGAGTCCATTCTGTAGACTAATGATGACCTTTCATAGGTTTGCACAACTGTAAATCTCAATGGGAGCAGACTACCTATCTTTTTTCCCTCCTCGCAGATAGTAGATTCAAACAGTTAATAATCTTTGCTTAGCAGTTTACCATATAACCCAGGACTCTCAGACACCTTAAGGGCCGTAGAAGATCTTGGAAATAATTTTCACAGAACAGATGATCTACTAGATATTAGCGTAGTTTAATAAGATAATGTTTTAAAATGAAAATACTCTCTTGGAGGAGTAAAAACCACATCTACCCACTGCTATTGAGTTGATTATGACTCATGGAGCATTCTGTTTGGTTTTTGAGGTTGTATATTTTAATGGGAGTGGACTATCCCATCTTTTTCCTCAGGAGTGACTGGTGGATTCAGACAGCAGCCCAACACTTAAACATCTACACCATCTGGGATATCAACCAACAAGTCTTACTTTAGTTTGTAATGTTTTTGTTCTTGTTATGTCCTGGCGAGTCACTTGGATTCATAGTGACCCTATGTACACAGCTCTCAACCCTGCTCTATCGTGAGCCAATCTTGTTGTCTCTGACACACCTATTCCCATTACCACACTCACTGAGTCAATCCATCTCACAGAGAGTCTTCTCCTCTTGCGCTGCCCCGGCACCCTCCCAAGTCTCCAAGGACTGATCCCTCCTTGCAACATGCCCAAAGTATGTGAGATGAAGCTTCAGAATCCTTGCCTCCAAGGAGCAGCCTGGTTTCACCCTCTCGAGGTGAAACCTGTTTGTTTTCCTAGCAGTTGATAGTATATTCAATACTCTTCTCCAGCACTACAGATAAAAGGCATCAGTTCTCCTTCTATCATCTCTCTTCATGGTCCAGCTCTCTGATGCATAGCAAGTAATTGTGAAGACTATAGTCTTCAGTCTGACATTGTTGCTTCTCAGTCCTCTGTAGAGGTCCCTGACAGCTTCCCAATGCAATTTGTCTTTTGATGTCCTGGTACCAAGAATGCTTGTTGATTGTAAAGTCAAGCAAACTGAAGCTGTTAACAATCTCAATCTCTTTACCATCTATCATGGTGTTGCCAGTTGGCCCAATGGTGAGAATCTTTGTTTACTTGATGTTGAGCTTCAATCATGTAATTAAGGATAATATTATTAAATTAGATGTAAGGGCAGTTGGTATTGGGATTTCTTTTAAACAAGTAAGAATGGGATCTCAGCATCCTGCCACTTTAACCACTGTGTCACCAGGGCACCTCAAAATGCAAGGATATTTTTGTAATAAATTACAAATTTCTGCTATAGCTATGCACAGAAACTTTATAGGTAGTAATTTTGGTGCCATTCCCTGTGACAGTGTCACCTTGTAGTCCACTCTTTCCACACCCGATTTTAGACATAACTGGGTAAGCAGATTTAATTTGCTTAGTTAATGAAAATAACAAAAATTTCTCATACTTTAAAAAAATGATGGAATAGTAACAAGCAATTGCTAAGATTCTTTTTAAAATGGTTTTGAAAGTAGTCTTACAAGTGGTATTTGGGATTAACATCAAATACTGTTTTACCTTTTACTTCTCTGCTTTGCCTATTCTATGGACTAGTTCCTAAATTCATAAATTGGGAGTCTGTGACTGCCTTTTTTAGCAAACACAAGAGTTCACACAACTTAAACTGATATCTTTACAACGAAGACTAGTAAAAAAAGAGCTTTCATTACTTGGACCAAATATTTGTGTTTACAAGTAACAATTGCAGATGCTTGTTGGTGTGTGAACTGTTGCTCTCTTCATGGATGCTATCCTTGATGTCATCCCACAACTCATCTGGTCTTTGATTATTGGTGTTCAGTGCTTCAAGAATAAGAACCCTATTCTTATGATGATTTTTAAATTCAAGTGGAACAGGCTTAGGATCAAATTAGTTTCTCGGGGACTTGTTTTCATTTTCTTCAGCCTCAGTTTGAACTTGCACAGGAGTAACTGATGGTCTTTTCCACAGTCAGCACCTGGCCTGTTTTTTTAAATTTTTTTAAAATTTTATTATTTTTGTGTGAGTGTACCGTCAAATCAGGTCTGACTGGTACAGGAGGAGATTGTCCTTCCTTCCCCGCCAGAGCATCTGGTGGATTCGAACTGTGCGCCTCTGGGATTGTAGTTGCAGCTCCTTGCCACTAAGCCACCAGAGCTCCCCCCGGCCTTGGTTTGACTGCTGATAATGAGCTTCTCTAATGAGTCCTTCCACAGACATAGTCAATCTGATTCCTATACAGTCCCTCAAGTGAGGTCTATGTGTAAAGTTACCATTTACAGTTGTTTTTTTTTAAAAGATATTTGTGATGAATAACTTATTGAATGGACCTCATTTCTGTCACCAAGTCTGTGCTTTCCAACTACCATTATTTATTCATTTTTTCCAACTTTTGCATTCTAGTCACCTGTTGTCATTAACTCATCTTAATTATCTGTTTGGTCATTTTCTGAATGCAAAATTTGGTAAAAATCTTCAATTTCCTGCTCTTTGGATTTAGATGCTGTGTATATTTGAATATTAGTCATATTTACAGGTCTTCCTTGTATGTGTATGGATAGTACATTATAGTTCACAGCATTGTACTTCAGAGTGTTGTTATTGGGTGCTGTTGAGTCAAATACAACCAGGAGCAACTGATCTGAACATTGTCCTTCCTGGTGGCATTTTCACAATCTCTAACACACTTGGTCCATTGCTACAGTCACTGTGTCAACCCATGTGATTAAGGGTCCTCCTCTCCTTTGCCACCCCTCCACTTTTCTAAGCATGATGTCTTTTTCCAAGGAATAACCTCTCCTAGCAACACTTCCCCAAAGCATGGAACACTCAGCTTCATCAAATTTGCCTCCAAGAAACATTCTAGCAGCACCTTCTTCAAGACATTTCTGTTTGTTCTTTTGGCAGTCTGTGGGTCATCAGCACTCTTCTTCACCACCAAGGTTAAAAGCATCAGTTCTTCTGTCACCGTTAGTCATTGTCAAGTTCTCAAATGTATAACAAGTGACTGAAAAGACTATGGCCTGAATCAGGTGCACCATAGTACTCAAAATGACATCATTACTCCTCAATCATTTGAAGAAGTCCCTTACTACATACTTTCCCAGTGTCCTAACCTCCTGACTGCTGGTTCCTAGTGTATTGAATATACATCCAAGCAAGATTGCCAAGTTGTTGGCAATCTTAACCCTTTTTCCGTGTATCATGGCATTGCCTATTGGTCCAGTGGTGAGGAATTTTGTTTTCTTGATTTTGAGACACAACCCATAAACTACAGTGTTAACCTTCTTCAGCAAGTGCTTCAAGTCCTCCACACTTGCAGCAAGCAAAATTGTGTCATGTGCATAACAAAAGTTATTGATGAGTCTTCTACCAATCCTGATGCCATATTTTTCTTTATGAAGAGTCCAGCTTTTCAAATGAATTGTTCAGCTTGTGGAACAAATAGATATGGAGGAAGGATACAACCCTGATGGACACCTTTCCTATTTTGAAACCATGCAGTGTTGCCTTGCTCTATGCACACAACAGGCTCTTTGTCAAGATACAGTTTTCGCACAAGCACAGTTAAGTGTTCTGGAATTTTGTTCTTCTCAATGTTAGCCATAATTTGTTATCCACATAGTCAAATGCCTTTGCAAAATACATGATCTTGTTGTTAAGTGCTTTTGAATTGCCTGTGACTCAGAGAGACCCTCTGTACAATATGCCAATAGCTCTATAGCTTGCCCTGAGCCATTCTCACTGACTCTGACATACCTACCCCTGTTGCCCTTTTTACTGTATCAATTCATCTCATCTGGAGTCTTCCTCTCCTACACTGTCCAAGCATGATATCCTTCTTTAAGAATTGGTTCCTCTTGGCCACATGCCCAAAGTATGTGAGATAGAGATTAAAAATACTAGCTTCCAAGGAGAAACTTGGTTTCACTCTCCCCAAGACAGACATATTTGTTTTCTTGGTGGTCCTTGGTATGTTCAAGACTCTTCTCCAGCAGCACAACTTAAAGGCATCAATTCTTCTTCTGTCATCCTTACTCATTATCCAGTTCTCTGATGTATAGCAAGTAATTGTGAAGAACATGGCCTAAGTGTACCTTAGTCTCTAGACTGATGTTGTTGCTGCTAGGTACTCTGGAGAGGAGAGGTCCCTGACAGCAGATTTATTTACCTAATGCAATTCATCTTTTGAGTTCCTGACTTCTAGTGCATTGGTATTGATTGTGGAGCTGAGCAAGTTATATCTTATTTCTAAGAAAAGTGATCCACCAGAATTTGAAAATTATTAAACAGTAGCATTAGTATCACATGCAAGTAAAATACTGCCGAAAAGCATTGACAAACAAGTATCACAGAAGTTCAAACTGGATTTAGAAGAGGCCATGAAACCAGGGATACGATGTCAGCTGGATCCTTGCCGAAAATAAGGAATACCAGAGAATGTCTAGTTGTGCTTTATTGATTATGCAAAGGCATTTGTGTGGATCATAACAAGTTGTGGCTGACCTTGAGAAGAATGAGAGTCCCAGAACATGTAATTGTTCTCATGCGAAGTGTATACCTAGACCAAGAGGCTGTTGTGCAAACAGAACAGAGAATTTTTATATGGTTTAAGAAATGTGTGCATCACAGTTCTATTCTTTCTCAATACCTATACCTTTTCAATTTGTATGCTGACCAAATTATGCTGGACTCTGTGAAGATCAAACGTCATCAGGATCCAAGGAACACTCATCAGTAAACCTGCATTATGCAGACAACACAACCTTGTTTGCTGAAAGTGAGGAAGACTTGAACTGCTTGCTGCAGAAGATCAAACAATATAGCTTTCAATGTGGATAGCATCTCAATATGAATAAAATGAAATTTCTCACCCCAGACCTATAGGCAGCATCATGATAGATTGAGAAAAGAAACTCGTCATCTTCATCTTACTTGGATCCACAGTCAGCATTCTTGGTACCAGTGGCCAGGAGATCAGGAGATATATTGAAATGCACTGAGAATCTCTGTAGTCAGGAACCTCTCCAAATTATTGAGGAACATTGATGGCACTTTAAGGACTAAGGTTTGCCTGATTCAGGGCATGTTTATTGCAGGAACTGTGGTTTGGACAATGCATATCATGTTTTGTGAAATATTTTGTTTTATGTTATCTATTAAATAAAATCTTCAGTCATTTTAGTGTACGAATAATGGCCAAATGACAAGGACTCTGATAATGGTATGAGAGTGTGAGTAGGAATAGCATCACTGGAAACAATAGAGTAGCTTAAGGTTAAAAACGACAACATTGGAATGAGTCAGCAGGACGTATGATTTCTGGTCTACTTCTTCTGTGAATTATTAGCATATTTTACTGTGGCTTTTTTTCTAGCTAGTCTCTCTTTGGACATCCTGCGACCACCTGACACTATTCCTAAAGGTTTTATTTTTGTTCTCCTTCCTTGGCAGAAACACCCCAGGGAGGGAGCCAACTCGAGTTCTTCTTTCCCAATTACCCTCTAACTATTTCTCCTATCCCGCATTGCCATCTATTCTCCTCAAGGTTTTTCTCTGTCTAATAAGTCCAGATGGGCCCAGCCTCCTTATACTTTTACTTTTAGGTTATATTTGTCTTTCTATATTTTTAATGAGTTCTTGACTACTTTACATTTGCCTGCCTTTAAAAATGATTGGGAAAGTGGAAGGCATGTGTTCCTTGTGCAACTAATATTTCTAAAGGGGATAGTGTTGTAAAGATTGTGTACCAATATATACTTGTAATTCATTGTGCCCTTGTGATAACTGCTTTCCATTCATCTTCTGTAGCATTACTTTTTTCCCCTTACAGATACTGTTCTGATAGTCTTATGAAATATGATTCTGTTGGTCTTTGCGATAGTGAATTCTTATTAAATACAGTTTGAAAGTCCTGTCTGATAAGTATGCCATTATTTCAGATGTTTAGTAAGATTTTATTACATTATAATTATTGACTTAGTGAAAGGAAATTTGAATCTCTGCAGAGTATAAAATCTTAACCTTACAGGACAGTTTTCCTTTTGCACCTTTCTAAATTAGGCACTCAGCTAATACTTTATTCCCTTGTTTATCCTGTGGCTTGATGTACAGCCTCAATCAGATTTTCTAATCTGTTGTCTTATAACCTAGCAGTGTGCAAGCCCACGGCTTTTTGTTTTTAGGTGCCACTGAGTTGGTTTTCTCTCATAACAGCCCTGAGTAGACTAGAACAAAACACTGTCCTGCTCCACCTCCACAGTTGTTGCTGTGTTTGAGCCCCTTTGATGCAGCCTTTACATCAGACCGACTTGTTGAATTTCTTCCTCTGAATTGCTGACTCTGTTTTACCAAGCTTGATGCCATTTTCCACGGACTGAGTAAGATGTCCAAAGTACCTGCTGCAAAGTCTTACTTTTCCTACTTCTGAGGACTATTCCAGTTGTGTTTTTTCCAAGACAGATTTGTTTATACTTCTGGCACTGTTTGACATATTTAGTATTCTTCATCAACAATGTAACTTATTCATTATCCAGCTTTTCATGTATCCAAGACAGTTGAGAATACTATGTCTTGTGAGTGTGGTGCACTTTAGTTCTCAAAATTACATCTTTGCTTTTTACTATTGTCAAGAGGCCTTTTGTGGCAAATTTGCCAATGCATATATATTGTTTGATTTCTTTACTGCTGCTTCCGTGACCATTGATTGTGAATCAAAAGAAATAAAAAACCTTAATTTCAGTATTTTTTAATATTTTTAAAAATTTTATTATTTGTGTGTGTGTGTGTACCGTCAAATTGTATCTGACTGCTACAGGAGGAGATTGTTCCTCCTTCTCCAGAGGAGCATCTGGTGGATTTGAACTATGGTCCTTGGAGAGGGACATCATGCTTGGTAACGTGGAGGGACCGAGCAGGAGTGGAAAGCCCTCTATGAGGTGGATTGATTCAGTGACTGGGGTAATTGGGACGGGTGTATTGGAGACAGTGCGATTGGCACAGGACAGAGCAGAGTTTAGCGCTGTTGTACATAGGGTCACTATGAGTCTCAAGCGACTCGACAGTCACATAACAACAACCACCATCACCTCTGGGATTGCAGTACAGCTTCTTGCCACTAGGCCACCAGAGCTCCCTGGTTATTTATTATTATTATTTTTTTTTAATTTATCATGTTGCTTATTCGTCAAGTTGTGAGAATATATTTTTTCTTACGTTATGGAAGTGTAATCCGTACTGAAGACTGTAGTCTTTGATCACCATCAGCAAGTGCTTTAAGTCTTTTTCACATGTTGTTGATGATTCTTCCTTCCATTCTATCTCACACTTTTCTTCATATAGTCCAACTTTTCTGATGTTTTGCTGAACATATGTAAGTTGAATTAAGGATTGTGCAAGGATACAATCCTGGCACACACCTTTTCTGATTTTTTAACTACTTAGGAACTCCTTGTTTTTTTGGTTTATGTACAAATTCCACATTATCACAATTGTTGTTATTGTTATGTGCTCTTGAGTTGTAATTGACTCATAATTGATCCTCCAGTGGGTTTTTAGAGGCAGTAAATTGCACAGGAGGAGATTGCCTGTGTTTCTCCCATGGAGTAACTGATGGAGTCGAACTGTCTTTGAGTTAGCAGAACAACTCCCTAATCACTGTGCCCCTGGAGCCTCCCTTGAGCACAATTAGGGTTTGTGAAATCCTCATTATTTGCATTGTTGTTGTTGTTGTTATGTGCCATCGAGTCGTTTCCGACTCATAGCGACCCTATGCACAACAGCTCTAAACCCTGCTCTATCCTGCGCCAACCACATTGCTACTCATAATGTGTTATGTTCCTCCAATCCAGTGTCTTTGCATGGTCAGTGCTGGCAAGGCTAAAGAACAAGTCCTGCTGGTTTTACTTGTCTTCTAAAGCTGTATCTTTTGATTTCCTCTGCATCTGAACTAAGTTAAGAATGTAATGATTTGCTGGAAAAAATGTGAAGGATTGAGAAGAAGATTGGAAATGGTGATATATGAGTATGTAAACTATCTGCATGGATTGACTTCAGCAATAAGCAAAAGTTGAATAGGAAAACATTGGAAAGATATTAACTAGGTACTGTTCCAGCCAACTCCAAATTAAAAAAAAAAAGACAGGACTTAATCTTAACCCCATTTCCTTAGAATTTTTAGGATCTTTTATTAACTTTACCTAAGAGATCTCTTTTGAGGAATTTATTTTGTGACTCTTCTCTAGTCTTATTAAAATAAGGTAAACTTTAGTTTATTACAGTAAAGTAGCCCTAGTTTAGTATATCAGTTTTCTGTCAGGTTATACAAAGAATGTGTGCTTCTTAAATTTTTAGTATCCTTCCGTAGAAGTATTCTTTTTCTTAATTCATTTTGGTTTATAAATTCTTATGAACAAGGTTTTGTTTTTCAGAATATGCTACATTTAAATCAATGTATAAGTTCAAGGGTATTGACATCATTATAATTTATGGTTCCTTTTTCCTCTCAGCATGAATAACTTCAAATTCAGTGAAGTGTTGCTTTGGCTTTTCTTATCCAAATGGTATACTTATCTGATTCACTTCAGTAGTTGCCTATTTTCCCTTTCAGAAATGTCTGTTCTCTCACCAGGAGACTAAAACATTGTGCAGATGTACAGTTGGATACAATGATGCCAATATAATATATGCACTGTTCAATAATTTATTTTGTATCTGGAGTGATGCATCTGTTTCCTTTTTGTGGGAGGGGATTTGGGCTTCATTTCAATGTCATTTTAGGTACTGGTCCAATTCTTCCATCCAGTTAACCAAAAATGAAAATTTCCATCTGTTCAATTGCCATTCAGAGGAATGTTTTATCTCTGAAACACATTATGACAACTAAAATTGACAGCATAATCTGTCTGATTTTTTTCTCTTCTTTCCTCTCTTCAGATTCTCTTGAGCTTTAACAAGAGAGGATTCTTTTTTGTACCTGCCTAAGATGATAGGACTTTTTATTCTCTGTAGTAACCTCAGACCAGTAGAGCATGAATGGCTGTCCACTATTCACAGTTTTATTATATATATTTTCTGTCCATTAGTGACTCTACAGGAAAAATACTTGTTAGCATACTATTAACAGAACAATACAAACATAACATTCCCTCTCTATAAAAGTAAATGTCTGCCAGTAATATCTGGCATTCCATTGAATGCACAGATTCTCTCCAATTGACGTTTGGAAAGTACAGTTATAGATTGATTTTTATTGATCATTCTGTACTTTAGAATACTGGCTAAGGAAGCCTTTCTAATATATGCCTCTGAAGTTTAGCTCTTAGGGAATTAAAGGATTTTCCCACAAGTTTTGTGGCTGAAGTGGCATAAAGATTTTATTTTTAATTTGCAATTTAAATAACCCACCAATCCACCAAAAAGATAAAAAGATGAAAAGAAGAGCCTTTTCTATGTATGGACCAGATTTTAAAAAAATTAAGTTTCATAAATATTAATAAAACAAGATACTCTCTTTGACAGGAGGGTTTATATCTTTGAGGCAGCATAATCAGGTTAAAATAAGTAATTTTCATGATAATCTTCTCTGTAAAAGAGTTATTATTGTTGTTATGTGCCACTAAAACCTCAGAAAGCCTATCATCTCCTTTTTCCCAAAAAAGTTTTTATTCTGGCTAGCTTGGTTTCTACTACACTTTTAGTAAGTATCTTTGATTTGCTGTACCTATTTTTACCTTCTTACATATATTATGTAGTTGTTTATTATAAAACAAAGACCACCACTGTTCTTTCTTATAAAGTGTTTTTGCCTTCATAGTTTTTTATCTGCTTAGGTGTGGTGAGTTTTGTGTCCTTATTTATTTCTTTTTCTTTTCCTGTGCTATTGACTTGTAGGTATATTTCTTACCTTCAAGTTGGTCAGCTATTTTTGGATGATCTTCAGCAATATTTTGTTTGCATGTGACATTAACAAAATTGTTCAAGAATTTTTTCATTGTATTGGATTTCCCTTCTTGGCAATGGAACAAATATGGCTCTCTTCCAGTCCTGGCATAGACTGGTGAGGATGTGCAGGACTGCATTTATTAGCTGGAATTTGTCAGTCAGCACCTCATCTATTCCTGGAGCCATCTTTTTGGCCAGTGTGTTCAATGCAGGTTGAACTTCTACCTTTGTTACTATTGACTCTTGTTTCTATGGTATTTCCTGGAATTTTTCAGTGTTGATCAGTTCTCTGTGCAGTGATTCTGCCTTTCTGTCTTTTTTAAATGCTTCCTGAATCATTCAAGATTTTGCCCATGGCATCTTTCAGTATTGTGCTTTGAGGTTTGAATATGTACTTCAGTTACTTCAGCTTGAGAAATGCCAAGCGAGTTCTTTTTTATTCTCTGACTTAATTTTTTTTTTTATGTTTTGTTACAATTCTGTGTCTTGTGTAGTTCATCAGGTGATGTCCATGTGTAAAGACTACTTTTGTGTTTCTTAAAAAAGGTATTTGTTGGTAGTGGAATGGAAAAAAACCCCAATAAGCAAA
>NW_006399849.1:4398932-4413640 GCF_000299155.1 Elephantulus edwardii | reverse complement strand
GTGAAGTCTCTCTCAGGGAGGAGTGATAGGGAATGGCAAGGGACACACTGACAAAGGAGATTAATCAGAACTAGCTTTGACAAGCACTGTGGCAATTGGACAATTAAAACAGACACTGGAGGGGGGGAAAGAAGAACGAACTGGGGATGAGGGTGGAGAAAACAGTGCAACAATGAATGAATGAAAGCCCAAAATCTCTATAAATGTTCATTAAAACTAATAAAATTTAATGAAAAA
Organism: Elephantulus edwardii; assembly: GCF_000299155.1. Lineage (NCBI taxonomy): Eukaryota > Metazoa > Chordata > Mammalia > Macroscelidea > Macroscelididae > Elephantulus > Elephantulus edwardii. Next base: position 4,413,403 of record NW_006399849.1, on the reverse strand, counting down.
AAAGGTATTTGTTACGAATAAATCATTATATGTACAAAATTTAGTCATTCACTCGCCAGCATTATTTGTCACAAAAATCTGTTCTTTCTGTTTGCTCATTGTTTCTAACTTTTGCATTCCACTCATGCATCTTGATAAATGTTTGACCTGTTTTGAGTTGCAATAGTTGATAGAAATCCTTAATAGCCCTGTTAACAGGTCTTCCTTGTATTCATATGCATAGTATCCTATCACTCACAACTTTGTACTTTAGAATAGACCTTGAGATTGCCCTTTTAATTATGAATACACCACCATTCTTCCTCAGTTTTTCATTCCTGGCGGTAGTAGATCATATGATTGTCTGATTCAGAGTGACCTATGCCAGTCCATTTCACTAATGCCTAGAATGTTGATCATCATGTGTTTCATTTCATTTTTTTACAACTTCTAGTTTTACAACATTCATACTTTGTACATTTATTGTTCCAGTTATTAATGGTTGTTTGCATCTGTTTTTCCTTATATTTGAGTGACTTCCCATGCGAGCTCTACCTTTAGTTATAGTTACCTGTGCTTCTCTGTTCATAAGGTTTTCGAAAGCCTGTTAATTCAGAAGTTGATGGCCAGTCCTACTTGCTAGTCTGTGTTAAGCTAAGAGCAAGCAAGCTAGGTTAAGAAAGGCTGTGGAACCAGGGATATCATTGTAGATGTGAGAAGTATTCTGACCAAAAGCAGAGAATATCAGAAAAATGTCTTATCTGTTTTTTATTGACCATGCAAAGACATGTGGCCGTGTGAATCACAAAAACTGTGGCTAACATTGAGTAGAATGGGAATCTCAGAACATTTAATTCTGTCATGCAAAATCAATACCTAGATCAAGAAGCTGTTGTCTAAGCAGAGCATGGGAATACTGCATGGATTAACATCAGAAAGAATGTGTGTCACGGATGTATCCTTTTCCATATATATTCAGTCTATATGCTGAGCAAATAATTCGTGTAGCTGTACTCTAGTAAGAGGAGTGTGGCATACAGATTGGAGGAAGACTCATCAACAACTGATATTTAAAAAAACACACACCTTATGTTATACAGAGGACACAGTCTTGCTTTTTTAAAGTAAGGAAAACCTAAGACACTTGCAATATAGGATCATAGACTACAGCCTCAATATGGATTACATTTCAATATAAAGAAAACAAATGTCGTTTTACCACTGGGTCAATAGGCAGTATCATAATGGATGGAGAAGAATTGAAGCTGACAATTATTTCAGCTTATTGGATCTACAATCAACATCAGCAGTCAGGAGATCATGAGACTTACTGCTTTGGGTAAATCAGCTGTCAGGGACCTCCAAAGTACTGAAGAGCAGTATTTTCAGTTTGAAGACTATGGTTCTGTCTGATTCAGACCTTGGTCTTTCCAATTACATTCTATGCTCTGAGAACTGGACAGTAAATAAGGATAACAGAAAAATTGATGCCTTTGAGTTGTGGTGTTGGAGAAGCACACTGACTATCCTGTCGACTGCCAAAAGAGCAAATAGATATGTCTTGGAAAAGGTGCAACCAGAGTGTTCCTTGAGACAAGGATGGTGAAGCTTTGTCTCTCATACTTGGACATGCTGCTAGAAGAGTCTGTTCCTTGGAGAGGGATATCATGCTTGGAAAAGTAGCGGATTATTGAAAGAGGAGACCCCCAATGAGGCATTAACACAGCGATTATAGCAATGGACTCAAACGTATCAGAGATGATGAGAATGGTACAAGATAAGACAGGATTCAGGTCTCTTGTTCACAGGATCACTGTAATCATAATTAACTCTGTGGCACCTAACAACAACAGCAGGGTTGGTCAGTGAATAAAGATGACAGAGGAAGAAATCATTATCTTTTTGTTAGGATGTTAGAGAAGAGTACTCAATATCTCCTGGAATTCCAAAAGAAAAAGGTCTTAGAGAAGGTACAATCAGGGTATTTGTTAGAGACAAGGATGGTGAACCTTCTTCTCCCATACTTTTTACATGATGTTAAGAGCAGCTAGTCCTTGGGAAAAAGCACCATGCCTGGAAAGGTGAAAGGTCAGCGAGAGAGAAGACCTTCAATGAGTTGGATTAACACAGTAACTGGAACCATGGGCTCAAGTATATCCAAGATGATGAGGATGGCACAGGATATGGCCGGGTTCAGATCTGCTGTTCATAGGGTCACTATGAGTTGTAGTTAACTCGATGACACCTACCAACAACACAGCTCATATACCTTCTTATAGCAAATATACTATTTTGTGGATCAAATTTGTGACTAAGATGGAGTACTATATTCCAGTTATATGTTTTGCTACACGATATGATGGCATAGTCCAAGGTAATGGGATTGCTAACTCAGAGATTGCACCTCCCTGGTAATTTAAATCTACCAGTGTTCCCTGGGGAAGATGGGCAATCTGTTGTTTACTGCCTCAGAAATCCACCGGTGGGTAAACTGTGAGTCAATTCTGACAATGAGTTTAAGCTGTTTAGTAATCACAAAGACTCCTAAGTGTATTTACTTAGGAAGAGATTGCCCATCTTTCTTGCATGACCACTGGTGGATTTGGACCACCAGAGAAGCACTTGAGATTACACCACCAGAGCTTCAATAGAAAGAATGCTGTGAAATCTACTGGAATATCGTATGTTGTTGTTGTTGTTATGTGCCGTCAAGTCGCTTGTGACTCATAGTGACCCTATTTACTATAGCCCTAAACCCTGCTCTATCCTGTGCCAATTGCACTGCCTCTGACACACTCATCCCGATTACCCCAGTCACGGAATCAATCCATCTCATAGAGGGTCTTCCCCTCCTGCGCCGTCCCTCCACCCTCCCAAGCATGATGTCCCTCTCCAAGGACCCATCCCTCCTTGCAACATGCCCAAAGTATGTCAGACGAAGCCCCAGAATCCTTGCCTCCGAGGAGTAGCTTGGTTTAACCCTCTCCAGGATGAATCGGTTCGTTCTCCTGGCAGTCCATGGTACATTCAATACTCTTCTCCAGCACTACAGCTCAAAGGCATCAGTTCTCCTTCTGTCCTCCCTAGTCATTGACTAGTCATTTGACTCTGTGGATCATAACAAACTGTGGCTGACTCTGAGAAGAATGGAAATCCCAGAACATTTAATCGTGCTAATGCGAAACCTATACTTGGACCAAGAGGCAGTTGTCAGAACAGAGCAGGGTAACACTGCATGGCTCAGAATTGGGAAAAGTGTACGCCAGGGATGTACCTGTCTCCATACCTTTTCAACCTGCATGTAGAGCAGATTATCTGGGAGGCTGGGCTCTATGAGGAGAATTGTGGCGTCAGGATTGGTGGAAGATCTGTTAACAATCTGCGTTATGCAGATGATACAACCCTGCTTGCTGAAACTGAGGAGGACCTCATGCATTTGCTACAGAGGGTCAAGGACTGCAGCCTTCAGTATGGACTGAGGCTCAATGTTAAGAAGACAAAGATTCTCACCACTGGACCAATTGGTAGCATCAGGATGGATGGCGAAGAGCTTGAGATTGTTCACAGCTTCAGTTTGCTCAGCTCCACGGTCAACACTCTTAGCACCAGCAACCAGGAAATCTAAAAACGTGTTGCAATGAGAAAGTCTGCGGTTAGGGACCTCTCTCTAAAGTACTCAAGAGCAATGGTGTCTCTCTGGAGACTAAGGTGTGCCTGACACAGGCCATGGTCTTTATAATCACTTGTTATGCATCAGAGAGTTGGACAATGACTAGAGAGGACAAAAGGAGGGAATATCATATAATGGAATAAAAAAGCACCTTTGAGAGTATTAAATATTGCTGTTATGTATCATCAAGTCACCTATGACGTGTAGTAACCCATGAACAAAAGATCCAAGCCTTCCCTCTTCTGAGCCATCCTCATCATCTCTGACATACTTGAGCCCATTGTGTCAATTCCTCTTCTCTGAGGGTGTTCTTTCTTCGTCTGACCCACCACCTTTACCTTCATGACATCATTTTCCCAGGACTGGTCCCACCTGACAACATGCTCAAAATACGTGAGATAAAGTTTCACCATCTTTGCTGCTAACGGGCAGCCTGGCTACACTTTCTCCAAGACATAGTTATTTGGTTTTTTGCCAGTCCATGGGATAGTCAGTACTCCTCCAAACACTACAACTCAAAGGTACAAATTTTTCTTCTGTTGTCCTGATTCATTGTACAACTTTCAGATGCATAGAAAGTGATTGAAAAGACCATGGCATTAACATCTGACTTTTAAGCATTAAAACCAGAATATTTCAGATATAAGATTTTTTTTTTCTAAAAGGACAGGAACATATATTCTTCTGTGTACTTTATGGGAGGCTGAGTAAATTTCAATTTAGTATTTCATGTCTTTAAAAAGTTAGGCTCTCACAAATTATCTAGTAAAACAGTTACTGGTATCTCACCTTCATTGTATATGCTTTATTTTGTCATAATCCAGCCTTGTGGACCGTTTTTTTCTTGAGGAAATATACCTAAATTTCATTTAGGGTTGTTATGTACTGTTGAGTTAAAACTGACTCAAGCTAACCCTCTAGTGGGTTTTCAGAGGCTGCGAGTTATACAGGAGGAGATTGTCCATCTTTCTCCCATGGAGCAAGTAGACTTGAACTGCATACTTTTGAGTTGGCAGCACCACTCCTCCCCACTAAGCCCCTGAGCTCCCTATAGATAGTATTTAAAACCCCACAAAAGATGGCCTGGCACAATGCTGTAACAACAAGTATTATGAACCTGGCTCCTTAATCTCACCCCACCCCCCACCCCTGGGAGCTCTGATGACATAGATCTTTGAAGTTATTCTGCTAAGCCAAAGGCTGGGTGTGTCCAGCAGTGAAGCCCATCTACAGCTCTTGGGGAGAAAAATGGGCATTCTCCTCCAATTGGGACTGATAGTTTTGGAATCCCAAAGATGTACTGGAACCAACTTAAAGGCAGGGAATGAACTCCTTGTTGTTGTTGATTGCCTTGAGTCGAGCATGACTCATAGTGACCCTATGAACAAAAGGCCCGAAGCCTCTTTACAACTATTGACATTTATCAAAATTTATAGAGTTTCTGCAGGCATGTTGTTTAGGAAGTGGATGCCACTCCTGCTTCCAAACCTGTCATAGTATGTTATTGTTGATATGTTCCATTGAGTTGTCTGCTATGCATAGCGACCCTATGTACAGCAGCTCTGAACCCTTTCCTGTCCTGAGCCATCTCACTAATTCTGACATACTAACCTCCATTGCCCCAGTTACTCTATCAATCCATCTCATTTGGGGTCTTCCTCTTCTGTACTGTCCTTCTGAGCATGTTGTCCTTCTCTAAGTACTAATCTTTCCTGGCCACGAGCCCAGAGTAAGTGAGGGGGAGCTTCAAAATCCTAGCTTTCAAGGAGAGATTTGGTCTCACCCTCTCCAAGATAGACCTATTTATTTCCTTGGCAGTCCATGATATGTTTAAGACTCTTCTCCAGCACCACAACTCAAAGGCATCTATTCTTCTTCTGTCATCCTTAGTCATTGTCCAACTCTCTGAAGCATAACAAGCAATTGAGACCATGGCCTGGATTAGGTGCACCTTTGTATCTAGACTGACACAGTTTGGTTTTCAGAATGGAAGTGGAGAATGAATTATACCATTTTATGTTTTTCTTCTCTGGAAAACAAAATACAAAATTACAAAAGAAATACAATAAAAAGATATTTTCTAGTGATACAAATATTCTTACTGTCTTTCCCTTGTACTGAGCACTTTTTTGAACACAGGTAGCAGATGCTGTTCCTCTTTAAATCTCTAGCACTTAACAAAGTAACTGGTACTTCTAAAAGTAGATAACACTGTGTATGAGGAGGTGCATATAGTGTCTGTGTGAGTTCCTAGTCATGAGGAGGTGTATGCAAAGAGCTGTCTCTCATCAAAGACACACAGACTCTCTCTCTCTTTCACACACACACACACACACACACACACACACACACACTCATTTGTTGTTGTTGTTATATGCCATCGAGTTGCTTGTGACTCATAGTGACCCTATGTACAACAGCCTTAAACTGCTCTATCCTGTGCCAATCTTATTGTCTCTGAATCAATCATCTCATTGAGGGTCTTCCTTTCTTGCACTGTCTCTCCACCTTCCCAAGCATGACGTTCCTCTCCAAGGACTGATTCCTCCTTGCAACAGGTTCACAGTATGTCGGATGAAGCTTCAGAATCCTAGCCTCCAAGGAGCAGCCTGGTTTAACCCTCTCTAGGACAAACCTCTTCATTCTTTTAGCAGTCCATGGTATATTCAATACTCTTCTCCAACACCACAGCTCAAAGACATCAGTTCTCCTTCTGTCATCCCTAGTCATTTGTGTGTGTGTGTAAATATATATACACACATACACACACACACTTTCATATATATATATATATGAAATTAAAGCACTTCTGAGCTATGGTGGATCACCCATGGCACCGACCCCAAAATAGTCCAGCCAGGCCACTGTTATTGTTAGATATCATCCAATCTACTCTGACTCATACCAATCTTATGTACAATAGATTTTGCCTCATCCTGTCCCATCCCCCTCATTTCTGTGGAGCTTAAATCCACTGCTGTTGTTGTCAGTGTGTCAATCCATCTTGCTTAGGGTCGTTCTCCCCTCAGACCCTCTGCTTTTCACAATATGATACCCCTTTCAAGGACCGGCAGGCCCATCCTGATAATGTGCTAAAAGTATATTAGAAGAAGTCTCATCATTCTTGGTTCTAACTAACTCTGACTGCACATCTGGCAAAATTTTTCTTCTTTTGACATTCATTAAGATTCAATTCAACATACACATGGTTTTCAATTGAATATCTGTGTGTATTCAGTACTTTTTGCCAATACCCCATTCCAAAGGCATGAATTCTTCTTCAGTCTTCCTTATTCATTATTCAAATTCACATACATGTAAAACAATTGAAAATACCATGCCTCTGTGCTGCAATCCCAAAGGCACATGGTTTGAATCCACCAGATGCTCTGCTGGAGGAGGAGGGTAATCTCCTCTTGTGCCAGTCAGATCCAATTCAAGGGTACACAACAAGAAAGCAGAAAAGGTATTAAAAACAAAACAAAACCCAAAATAACAACAACAACAAAGAAAATACCATGGCTTAGGTAAAACACACTGTCTTAGGCTTAGTTGCCTTTTTTTTTTTCTTGTTGTGTACCGTCAAGTCAGATCCACGTAGCACAGAACGAGATTGCTCCTCCTTCTCCAGCAAAGCATCTGGTGAACTAGAACTACACACTTTGAGGATTGCAGTGCACTTTCTTGCCACTAGGCCACCAGGCCACCAGAGGTCCCTTAGGCTGAGTTCTTGAGAGCAGCAAAACCTTTCGCTTCAACTCTGGAACTTCCGTAGCTTGGGAGTTGCTCTGCTAATGCCACAGGCATGCTTCTGGTCATTCAGATCCTCCAGGGGTTTCAAGGGAAAACAGTCTTAAAAACCCAAAGGAGAGTTGCCTATGAATCAGTTGTGACTCAGTGTAAATGAGTAGTGAAGAAATATTGTTATATATAGTTCTATACCTAGAGAGTGGGCAAGAGATTTATTTCAGTGAATTTGTTCAAGTGCTTACAGAGGCATATCCCAGGTCTATAGAAATGACTTCAACAAAGAGGAATCTAGGACAGCAGAGTCCAAGTTATCAACAAGAACCCAGAGTCTCAGGCTACTGCTATTGGAGGCTACTGGCTTCAGAAGCTGACATGTCCAAAATCATTATTAGGAAGCAGGGTTGCAGATGACTAGCTTTGGATACTTAGAAGTCCAAAGCTGGCAAATGTGGCAAGCCACTGGTTCAGATTTGGAGACCACAAGCCAGATAGTCAGGCATAGATCTGACAAAATGTTGTCGAGCTTTTTTTGTGAGAGAATTGAAACATAAATACTATAGAGGCCACATCTTTGCGGCGTTGTTGTTGGCTGTTGTGGAGTCAGTTACACCTCACAGCAATCCTATGAACTGAACGCTATGCTTTGAACCTCACCCAACACTGCACCATCCTCATGATCATGGGCTCAAGTCCATTCTTACCGTCACTGTGTCAGTCTGTCTTGTTGGGAGTCTTCCTCTCTTTCTCTGACTGCCCACCTTTCCAAACATGATGTCTTTTTTCCAGAGATTGGCCCCCTGACAAAATATGCAAACTATATGAGACAAAATTTCTGGGGGTAAGTTGTTTTCTAGGTGGTCTTGAGTTCATTACGACTCCTAGCAATGCTGTAGACAGCAGATCTGAACCTTGCCTTACCCTGCACCATCCTCATGGGCTCGGGCATGCTCACGTGCATTGTAGGAGTCCCTGTTTCAGTCTGTCTTGCTGAGTGTGTTCCTCTCTTTAACTGACTCTCTGTCTTTCCCAAGATAATGTCTCTCTCCAATGACTGGTTCCTCCTGAAAATGTGCCCATAGGAAGTGAGAACAAGTTTCACCATTTTTGCCTCTGAAGAGCATTCTGGCTGCATTTCTTGATCTTCTTGATCCCTAGCATTCAGACCACTGATAGTGTTGTTCAGGTCTTTGTATCATGCTCTCATTTGGTGTCAGGCTTTTTGACACTTTCCTTTGACTCTTCTTTTGTCTTTCTCTTTTTTTTTTCTCTCTCCTGTCTCCAACTAACTGTTCATTCTTCTATCATGACATTCTAGATTAGACTGTGTTTGTTGGTAGGTAGCATCAGTTTGAGTATGAGGCACGAATGATGAGGCTTCGCCTCACATACTTTGTGCATGTTGCCAGGAGGAGCTATTCCTTAGAGAAGGACATGAAGGGTGGAGTGTCAGCGACTGAGAGGAAGACCCTCAACCAGGTGGATTGACACAGTGACTGCTACAGTGGGCTCGTGTGTGTCAGGAAGTGTGAGGATGGGGCAGGATAGTCAGGGTGCAGATCTTTTAATAGGGTTGCTATGAGTTGTACTAGACCTAACAACAACCTAGCGACCTTATGAATGATAGATCTGTACCTGTCCTGTGCCATCCTCATCATCTCTGAGGTACTTGAGCTCATAGGTGCAGTCATCGTGTTAGCCCATCTTGTTGAGAATCTTCCTCTCTTTTGCTGACCGTCCTCTATCTTTTGAGCATGATATCCTTTTCCGACAAATACCTCCTCCTAACATGCTTAACATATGTGAGATGGAGCTTTGCCTTACTTGCCCTCTAGGAGCACTCTGGCTGTACTCTCTTCAAGATGTATTTGTTCTTTTGGCAGTGTATGGGATATTAAATACTCTCTGCAACACCACAACTCCATTCTTCTTCTGTCATCCGTTTTCATTGGTCAGCTTTCAGATGCATAGCAAGTGACAGTGAACCAGGTGCACTTTAATCTTTAAACTAACATCATTACTCTTTGGTATTTTGGAGAGGTCCTTAATAGGAGACTTTGTCAGTACAACACGTCTTTTGATTTCCTGACTGCTATTACTACAGATCCTGATTGTGGATGCGCGTGAGATTAAATCATTGACAATTTCAGTCTTTTCTGCTTCTGTCATGATGCTTCCTGTGAGCCCAGTGGAAGGATTTTTGTCTTCTTGGTATTGAGATGTAATCCATATTGAAGTCTGTAGTCTTTCATCTTCTGCAGCAGGCGCCTCAAGTCCTCCTCCTCGCTTTCAGCAATCAGGATTGTGCCATATGCATAAAGCAGGTTGTTGATGAGTCTTCCCCCGATCCTGATGCCACAGTCCTCTTCATAAAGTCCAACTTTTCAAATGATTTGCTTAGTATACAGATTGAAGAGATATGGAGGGAGAATACAACTCTGAAGCACATCTTTCTGGGTTTTTAACATGCAGTGTTCCCCTGCTCTATTCTATACGTAGCTTAGTCTAAGTCTAGATTTCATATGAGCAAATGTAAATGTTCTGGAATTCCTGTTCTTTTCAATGTAGCTGAACTTTATTGTGATCCACACAGTCAAATACGTTTGAATAGACAGTAAAAACACAAATAGACATTTTTCTGGTATTCTCTGCTTTCCGCCAAGATCTCTCTGACATCAGCAGTGATAGCCCTGGTGTATGGCCTCTTCTCTACCCAGCTTGAACCTCTGGCACTTCCCTGCCAGTGTACTGTTCTAGCCATTTTGGGTGATGTTCAGCAATATTTTCATTGCATGTGATATTAATGACATTGATAATTTCCACATTCTATTTTATCACCTTTCTTGGGAATGGAAATACATATGAATCTCTTCTAGTCAGTTGTCTAGGTATCCATTTCCTGCACATCCAGGGCTGTATCTCTTAGTTGAAACATATGAATGGGTATCCCATTGGTTCCTGGAGTATTATTTTTTTGCTTTTGGCTTTAGTGCAGCTTACATTTCTTCCTTCAGTACCATTGAATCTTTATCATATTCTACTTTCTGAAATGTTTCAATGTTGGCTAATTCTTTTTGGTACAGTGACTCTGTATTTCGTCTTCTTTTGATACTTTTTGGGGTCATTGAAGATTTTGCCCATAGTATCTCCCAGTATTGCAGCTGGAGGCTTGGATTTGTTTTTCAGTTTTCTCAGCTTTAGAATTGTTGAGCAAGTTCTTCTCTTTTTATTCTCTAACTTCAGCTCTTTACATATAATATTTGGCTTTGTCTTCTCAAGCTACCCTGAACTCTTCAGTTCAGCTCTTACTTCAGCATCACTTTGTTTGGCTTCTTGGTGCTGTAGAGCAATATTTATGGTCTCTGGCACTCATTTTGACAAGACTAGATTAGAATCCTACGGTTTTGCTAGAATTAAGAAAACAATGTTCGCCACTCTATCATAAGAATGGTGAAAAAAAGACAATAATTATGAAAACATTAGCATATTACATTGTGGTAATTGCTTTTCATTGTGGACCTGAAATGACTGAGCCTTTTTGCCTCTTAATATATGCTGGCTCATCTTTCTTAGTCATGAAAATTCTGGTATTTAACTGATAACATTACCTCAGATTTAATGTTTTCCTTACAACTGGATTTACCTTATTGTTGTATCTTTGACAATGGAATTAAATTGGGTTTATCTTCTGGACAGTGTCATTAAGGATACTTGGCTTTCTGTGCCTTTCCTCTGTTTTCTTTTGCTGACTAGAATGTGTGTGTACTTGGCTGGCCCTTAAGTAACCCTCCTGGGCCACTCTGAGAATAGCAAAGCAGCCAAATAGTTGGAGTCTGCATATTTTATGTTTGCGGATTCACCATAGCAATCGTAGACTCTTGGCCTCCAGATTTCCTTTAAGTAAGAGAAAAACTTCTTTTGTGACTGAGATATTTCACTCAGCATATTGTCCTCCAGGATCATCAATTTTGCATAATATTTAGTGAGTTCCTTGTTTTTTAATGCTGCATAGTATTCCATTGTGAGAAGCATAGGCAATCATCAAATGTGATTAACTGCCTCCGTAAACTCGGTGGAGGGTCATCTATAGGTAGGTTCTGACTTTATGGTACACAACAACAAAAGTTAGTGATATAAATGAAAAAATAAAGTAATAGAGGAGTTCTCCTTGTGGCAGTGGTTGGTTATAGCTAGGTAGGACTTTTGGGAATAGTGGTGGCATTCAGACAGGAGGCTCCACTCATTGTTCAGTGTCAGTGAGATATCTGGTGTAAACAGCATCTACTGCTTGGTGATGGCATGAATGAAGTCTTCACTGCAGTAGTCGTAAGGCATGATTTCAAATGGTTTGTCCTCTCAATCCATAGCTTCTAGCCTGGTTTTTGAGCTTCCCAGTAATTCTGTAAGGGAGCTTGGGTGGCATAGTCCATAGGGAGTTTTGCTGTTCAAGCAAAGATAGCATCTCTCTAGAGGTTAGAATCCATCATTGGCTCAGCTACTCTGCAGGAGAAAGATGAACATCTCTTCCTGCAAGATTTACAGCCTCCTGAAAACATGCTGGAGGGTCAACTATGAGTTGGTTTCAACTTGTGTCAGTGAGTGAATGAGTGAAAAATTCTGTGTCCTATCTAGCATTTTTATTTCAGTGAATATGCTGCACATACTTGAAGTCTTCCACTGTAGTACCTATGATTAGTCTTCCCTAGTAGATTCCAAATAATGTAAGGATTGCCTCATTCATCTGTATATTCCCACCATGCCTGACATCTCACTACAGCCTAATTCAATGCCTGGCACATTAAGTACTCATTTGCTGGGGTTTTTTGTTTTTGTTTTTGTTTTTTAAAAAATGGGATAGTCAACCACTAATCTTCACTTCCTTACTTACCTCAGTAATATTACTGCTGGCTCCATTAATTGGTGAAATTGCTTTTGGTAAGGTCACTATTGGCATCCTACTAGTAAAAAATATCTTGGATACTTTTTCTTCGCTTCCTTGATTAACTTCATTAAAACTACTATCACACTATCCTTTGCACTTTTAATTTTACTGTTCTAGCTATTCTTTTTCTGGTTTTAAAAGCTGTTCCTCTTAGCTGCCAGCATCTTATTCCTCAGAATTCTGTCTTCAGCTCACCCACTCCCGTGGCTTCAGTTGCTATATATGATGATGACTTATAAAACTCCTTCCAGCCAGACCTCTCTCTTGAACTTCAAACCAGTATATTCAACTGCCTACATGCTAATAGCCATCTGGATAGCTCATACATCTCACAAACTCTGCATGTTCTGTAAGTCTGGGGAAAAAAGAAAGGCAACAGGAGTTTGATTGTCCTTTCTTCACAGACTCTCATAGAGCCATACTCGAAATCATTTTGGTAACCTAACTCAATAGATTAGTCGACATGGTTAAAATTATTCTCAGATTTTTTTCCTTTTCTTCTTTTTTATTTAAAATTTTTTAAAAATTTATTTATTTATTTTTATTATTAATTTTAATGAACATTTAGAGAGATTTTGGATTTCCATTCATTCGTTGTTTTACTTTTCTCCATGCCTTCCCCCCATCGCCCCCCAGTTCACTCTGCTCTTTCAAAAGTAAAATTCCTTCATTGGTATACAATCCCCACCTCGAGTATACTCCACTCTGCAACCTTCATAAGAGTTCCGAATGAAGGCTTTTTCCTTTTCTATAGTACTTTATGTTTCCTTATTGTGTTGTTATTGTGTGCCATTATGTTGACACTGACCCATAGCTGACCCTCAGTGGGTTTTTAAGAGATAGTAAAACCTGTAGGAGGAGACTGCCCATCCTTCTCCCTTGGAGCAGCTGGTGGGTTTGAACCACATGTTTTGGAATTGCAGCTTCTTACCACTAGATCACCAGAGTTCCCTGTTTTCTTATTGTTATATTCCATCAAGTCACCCAATTTATAGTGACCCTATGTAAAATAGCTCTGAATCCTGTCTTATCTTATTTGTGTATAATTAAAAACTTTCTACATTTCTCAAATTCTATTTTATACCAGACCTTTGCCATTATTAAATGTAGATCCAAATAATGTGCTAGTATTGCCTGTTGAATAGACTGAAATTCTAGAATACATTTGCATCTTACTTTGACAATTCATTTTTAATTACTTTTAAAGTAATTTTAATTTATCATTTTCATTTAATAGAATTTTTAGTCCTTTCAACATAAAAGGAATACTTTTTTAAATAAAGATGTAATCAAAAACATTTTACCAAATAAATGGAGCATACTACTTAAAAAATTGAGACAAACTAAACTACATTTATTCCTCACATAATAATTTCAGCTATACTCTTACTGATTCATTTTGACATTTTCAATTAAGTATTCCTAAAACTATATTAATTTACATTATCTACATTTGGATCCTGCGTGAATTTTTAAAATACAGTTTTGTAAGTATCATGACAGGGCAAATTCAATTACAAATCTCTGTAATAGCTTAGTTACCTTGTAACAGAAAAAAGTAATTTTATCAAGGGAATTATTAAACCATACAAACAAACAAATGATTGTTAATGTTGCAAACAATCAAACAGAAAAGTTTAGAAAAATTAATGAAATTTGCAAAGTAGCTTTTCTTTATTTTATCACCCCCTGGAAACAGCTGATGCATGAAAATGTTAGTGCAGTTTTATTCATTTGAAACACTCAGGCTTAATTAGTTTTTTCCCCCAGCACTTAATTTATGGAAGAATAGTAGTTTCTTTTAGTTTTTAATTTTGTTTCATGTCTTTGTTAAAAGGTGCATACAAAGAGATTTTTCTATTTATAATAATTTCTTTCAACTCTTTTAAAGAAGATATTTTAAATTTTCTCTTTTTCATTTATTGATTTAATGCTTGGATTGTATTAATTCCTAACTAGCTATTCTTTTCTGTTGGGCATTTTCTTGACTGTTTGATGATTCAATACAAAGCCAGTTTTGTTTTGTTTTTAAATCAAGGAACTGAAGAACAGATTCAAACCTAGAGTTGCTGTAATCAAGGATGCTTTGGGCAGAATATTAAATGATCCAGGAAGTATTAAAAGAAGATGGAA
>NW_006399849.1:4395247-4397380 GCF_000299155.1 Elephantulus edwardii | reverse complement strand
GTGTTTTTTATGAGAGTTGATTGTTGGTCAGTAACAAAATTGTTGGGGCTGGGGACCTAACCAAGACATGTTTGGCCATGATTGTTCAGAAGTTTAGCATGTTTTCTGCCTTTGTAGAGTTAGGAACTCCTAGAATGGGTGAGGGTAAAATTAGCATTCAAAGGAATTGTTAAATTTGTAAGACAAATGAAGCTCAAAATTGGAAAATGTACCGAGACATTTCTGTGATGTTTGTATACTCTAACTATAGGTCACGAACAAAATACTTTCATAGGCACTCCATTTATTTTGATTATTGGTCACATTTTGACTTTGTGGGTTTTTTTTTTAATAAATTTTTATTTTATACTTGTTTGCTTACAAAGTTCGAATACATTAACTTTTTTTTTTTTTTTACATAATTGTAGAGCTTATTTACCATTGTTATTGAAATACTAATTTTGGTAAATGTCTTATTGCTCACTGGCCATATGGCAGACTTTGTATATAAATTTTATGGTATTAAACTGTAAACATCTTGAGAAAATTTCTTGTGTTATGTCTAGTATTTATTGAATATCCTTGATATAAGTATTAAATAACATTGCATATTCTTTGTAACTCTTCAGGTTTCTTTATTGTTGCTTCTTGAGTCCAGATTGATATGAAAATACTGTCACAAGCAAAGTTGACTTTTTGGGCATTTTCTGACTTTGCTGAGGTTTCACATTCTCTTAACTCTGAAAATATATAATATAGTAGACTATAAGAATTTTGTCTGAGTTACTGAATTAATGTCTACTTTTCTGACATACTATTTTTAATTATTTAAAAGTGTCACTACTTATGACATACAATTTATTTTATTTTGTATTTAAGAGGAGCCTGTTAAAGAGAACAGTCTTGGAAATATAATTGCTTAAGTATTTCTATACCTTTTTCAGTACTCAAAGTGTTCCATATGATTTTACAAAAATATCTTTATGTCAGAATAGCAAGCAGTGCTATAAATTTCTAAACTTCTATTTAAAGGATGGTTTCAACATCTAAAGGATGATTTAGAATTTGAAGGATTGAAAAGAAAACCCATGATAATTATAGATTATATTTTAACAAATAAATATATTGTTAATATTTTGGAGCTTTTTGTGGCCTAGTGGCAAGAAGCTGAAGGCATGCGGTTCAAGGTCACCAGCTTCTCTGCTAGAGAAGGATGGGCAGACTCCTCCTGTGTGATTAACTGCTTCTGAAAACCCAATGGAATTGTGGATCAGTTCTGACTCTACAAACACAACACCACCAATTGTTAATACTTATTTTTGAATAGTGATTTGTGCAGAGTAGAAAATGATTGATCTTTGGAATTTGATAAGGGGCTCTTTTCATATCAAAGTAGAAAAAGATCAGAGACAGAGATGGGAGTGGGATGTTATGTAAATTGGAGAAGCAAAAGGTTGCATAATGACTATGTATTGGAAGAAAGGAGTTGATGTCAGAGAAATTCTGTTGGATGATTGGTATTGTTATGATACTGAAATGATAATAATGACTTTCTGGTAGGCAGCAGCCAAATAGCAGGGATACTGGGAGCAAATAATTGTTTAGAGGGGAAAGCAATGGAAATACTGTCAGAAAGGAATTAGAAATTTTTTCTCTTTTGACTTATTTTGCTTTCTACCATGCTAATATGATCTGTTGTGAAGTGGTTTTGTTGGTGTGTTTTTTTTGTTATGGGTAGAGATAAATTAATGGATAATTATGACAGTTTGCCTTGCTGTCATGACTATAATCTGTGAGGCAGTTCCCTTCCTAAGGCTCAAGGAGAGGAGATTAAATGCTATTTTGTTTTTCAGTCATCTGAGTGTCACCTAAAGTGGTTGGAGTTTGTCTATAATAAATATGAACCTGGCTTATGAATCTTTCTTATATCTATGAAGGCAACTTGCATTTAGGAGTTAGTACTGTTTTGGAAAGATGACGAATTATTTTTACTTTTAACTGTATGTTTGTTTGTTTTTTAATATAGAACACTTCATGAATTTACGTGTCATCCTTGCACAGGGACCATGCTAATCTTCTCTGTATTGCTCCAGTGTTAGTATATGTGCTGCTGAAGCGAGCCCAGCTATATGTCTTTTAAAGGACTATTTAAGG
>NW_006399849.1:4392872-4395147 GCF_000299155.1 Elephantulus edwardii | reverse complement strand
TCTGACATACTTTGGGTATGTTGCAAGGATGGTCCAGTCCTTGGAGAGAGACATCATGCTTGGGAGGCTTGATGGACAAGGCAAGAGGGGAAGACTCTTGATGAGATGGGTTGACTCAGTGACTGGGGTAGTGGAAGTAGATGTCTCAGAGACAATAAAGTTGGCTCAGGATAGAGCAGGATTCACAGCTCTTGAGTTGCAAGTGACTTGAAGGCGCATAACAACAACATGAATTATTATATACAAACTAATAAATTAAAAAAAAACTACCTTACCCTATCCTGCAGCATCCTTACAGTAATCTCTGATGGACTTAAGCCCGTTGTTTCAGTCACAGTGTAAATCCATCTCATTGAGAGTCTTCATCTTTTTTTGCTGACCTTTGCCAGAATGATATCATTTTCCACAGACTAACCCTTCCTATAACATGCCCAAAGTATATGAGGTGAAGTTTCACTATCCTTGCCTTGAAGGAGCATCCTCCCTTCCAGTTGCATTTCCTCCAAGACGGAGCTCTTTGTTTTGGCAGCCCATGATATGATACCATTCCCCTCATAGGCATGTCTATTGTTTGGCTAGGGGATGTGGTTATTCCGTCTATAGGGTGTTGCCCTGCGACCATCAGTTTGAACCTACCAGGGGCTCTTCAGGAGAAAGATGAAAAGTCTCTCCTCCCATTAAGAATTACAGCCTCAGCAACTCAACGAAGCATTACCAGGAGTTGGAATTAATGCCATAGCTGTGAGTTTGTGTTTTGGTTTTATTGTTTGACGGAAAGTTGAGCCACAGAGATTTTTTTTTTCCCCAGGTTCAAATAGTGACTAAGTACTGCATAGTGTTGGAGATTCCACAAGGGTTGTTTTGTTGTTTTGTGTTTTGTTTTTTTAAATCCAGGTTTTTGAAAAAGTTTTTTAATATTGTTTAATGTAAAAAAATTGTTTAATGTTTTCCTGTACTTTATTCAGGATCTTGTATTTGATCTTATTCTTTTAATTTTTTTTAATTGGTATTTTAACGAATGTTTACAGGAAATTTGGATTTTCATTCATGGTTGCACATTTTCCTCTTTCCCCCCACTCCCCAGTTTGCTTTTATCTTTAAAAAGATTCTTGCACTATTGCATGTGATCCTTTTCAAAGGGGTCAGCATTGTGTCCAGGCACACCACAGGCGTTTAGGTCTTCTGGTCTTAGCATCATGGAAGTTGGGTTTCTATACATTTTTGTTTTCTTCTTTCTTTTTTGTTCTTGATAAGGAGAGACCAATGGTTATGTTAGAGCGCTACTCACAAGCTTTTGAAAGACATGACTCATTACTAACCATAGTAGAATATATAGAACATTGTCTCTGTGCATCATGCTATGTCAGTTTCTTAAGACTGTGGTCCTGAGGTCCCAGAAATAGCAATCCATTTCCTCAGGGAATGATAATACCTTCACTTCCATCTTAGTGTTTAAACTGGTCTTGATTTTTAGCATTTCTAAGAGGTTTTAGATAGGGATGGGCAGATCACCAATTGGCTGTCTAAAAGCATGAGGCATGAAGTTACTGGCCTACACACTTTTAGAAAAGTAATTGTTGTTGGGATGATTGTAAGGGAGGGGAAAAAACCCAACCCACAAAATAAATGAATGATATACATATTAATTATATATCATTAGGCATTATATGTATGACAGCAATGTGGAACAAGAGGTGCACTGCAAAGTTGACTGGGAAAGGGGAAAAGGAAGGGGAGAGAGGAAAATATAACAGTGAGCGAATAAAAAAAAATGATTTCCCTTGTTCAAGGCCCCTTCTGAGTTCATATTTAATTTCTAACAGTACTTTATTGATGATGCTGTGCCAGCTGCTTTTATTTTGAAATGATCTTCCGCATGGTTTTAGTTGTATATGATGTTAATGATCCTGTTCAGTAATTCTGCAATGTCTTAGGAACCCTTCCTTTGGAATGCACACAAACGTAAATATATTCCGGTTGGTTGGCCAGGTAGTTGTCTTTCTTGGGATAGATAATCAAGACTAGGGCTCGATCTAGTTGCTGAAACATCCCAATTAGTATTCTATGAATTACTGGAACCTTATTTTTTGCAAATACCTCTGTGTAACTTGAACTTCTTTCGTTCTGTTGGTTCTTAATCATATACTACTGCCTGAGATGGTTCACTAGAACTAATTATTTCTGCTGTTATTGTTCTTAGGTGTCATAGAATTGAGTCCATAATGAAAGCAGCATAATGGAGTGGACTTAGGGGGAGGGATTGTAAAACAATGAA
>NW_006399849.1:4377475-4380667 GCF_000299155.1 Elephantulus edwardii | reverse complement strand
TAGTTGCAGCTTCTTGCCACTAGGCCACCAGAGCTCCCCTTGATCATTTTTCTTTTGTGAAATATTTTAGTTCAAATATGTTTCAGAGCAGTGAGAAATCAAAGTTAAATTAAGAAAATAGCTTAGAAGATATTCTAACTGAACCAAAGGAGCAGAATAAACCTGACAAAAGAGATTTTTAAATATAATTATATTTCTATAATTGATATGCAAGCAAAATTCTGCTGACTGTCATCCAAAAACAACTTGCAGCACATCAACAGAGAACTGCCAGATGTGCAGGTTAGATTTAGAAGAGGCCGTGACACTAAGGATATTATAGCCAATGTCAGATGGATCTTGGCTGAAATTAGAGAGTACCAGAGAAATGTCTGTCTGTGCTTCACTGACTATGCAAAAGCTTTTGACTGTGTGGATCACAACAAACTGTGGCTGACTTTGAGAAGAATGGAAATCCCAGAACGCTTGATTGTGCTTATGTGAAACTTATACTTGGACCAGGAGGCAGTCGTCAGAACAGAACAAGGACACACTGCATGGTTCAAAACTGGGAAAGGTGTGTGTCAAGGATGTGTCCTATCTCCATATCTTTTTAATCTATATGTGGAACAGATTATCCGGGAGGCTGGGCTCTATGAGGAGAAATGCGGCATCAAGATTGGTGGAAGATCTATCAGCAATCTGTGTTATGCAGATGACACAACTCTGATTGCTGAAACAGAGGAGGACCAGAAGCGCTTGCTGCAGAAGGTCAAAGATTGCAGCCTTCAATATGTATTGAAGCTCAATATCAGGAAAACAAAGATTCTCACCACTGGGCCAATTGGCAGTATCATGATAGATGGTGAAGAGATTGAGATTGTTGGCAGCTTTGGTTTGGTTGGCTCTACAGTCAACACTCTTGGTACCAGCAGCCAGGAAATCAAAAGACGAATTGCATTGGGAAAGTCTGCTGTCAGAGACCTCTCCAAAGTACTGAGGAGCAATGATGTCAGTCTGGAGACTAAGGTGCGCCTGATACAGGCCATGGTCTTTGCCATTATTTGCTATGCATCAGAGAGCTGGACAGTGACTAGGGATGATAGAAGGAGAGTTGATGCCTTTGAGCTTTGGTGCTGGAGAAGAATATGAATATACCATAGACTGCTAGGAGAACAAAACAAGTTTGTCCTGGAGAGGGTGAAGCCAGGCAGCTCCTTGGAGGCAAGGATTCTGAAGCTCTATCTGACATACTTTGAACATGTTGCAAGGCAGATCAGTCCCTGGAGAGTGACATCGTGCTTGGGAGGGTGGAGGGACAGTGCAGGAGAGGATGACTCTTTATGGGTTGGATTGATTCCATCACTGGGATAATGGGGATGCGTGTGTTAGAGACCGTAAGGTTGGCAAGAGATAGATCAGGGTTTAGGACTGTTGTACATAGGGTCTCTATGAGTCGCAAGTAACTTGATGGCACATAGCAACAACAACAATTGTATCTATATTGATAGATATAGAGATATGTCTCATGAACACCCCAACACAATCACACTTTTACTTGGTTAATGAGCTGAGATTTTCATTTAACGTAAGAGGTAAAGTGATGCATTTATGACTCCTGGCCTAATTCTGGTCATTAAGGGGAAAACTGATGGTAAAGTAGAAACTTGGGAGAAGTCAGGAATTATAATAACCAAGGAAGGTAGTGCTGTAGGGAGTTAGACATATAGTCTAACCTAGGTATTAGAAAAAGAGCTCTCAGAGTTCCGGAGGAAAAATAGGTGTGGTAAGTAGTATGTTTCAGAAGGATTATATAAAAATAAAATTTTGACAATATCCTTGTTAATGGTTAGAGAAAGAATGGATGGAGTGAACTGTATTTTTAAAGTGCTTGTACACAAAATTACTGTAATAATAGCCACAGTAAATATATTGACAACAGCATAGGAGGTCTGATGGCGCTTCTCTTAGTCATAATACAGATACCATATACTTTTTTAGCCTTTCTCTCTCTGTCTTAATAGATAGATGTTGTTGTTGTTAGGTGTTGTCGAGTCAAGTACTACTCATAGCAAGCAACCCTATTAACAAAAGGTCCGAACCCTGTTCTATCCTGCTCCATCTTGACACACAAGAGCCCATTGTAGCTGACCCTCTAGTGGATTTTCAGAGGTAGTTAATCACACAGGAGGATATTGTCTGATCTTCTTCCACCGAGCAGCTGATGGATCCGAACTGTTTGTCTTTAGGATTTGTAACACAGCTTCTTAGCACTAGGCCACCAGAGCTCTGGATATCTATGATATCAGTGAACACCTCAAACATTTGAAACAAAATTCAACACAATAGCACATTCAAACAGTGAAAGGAACAGAAAGCCAAGGACAGTTGCTTATATCATTATACTCAAGAACTGAAAGACTGATTTTTTTAAAACAAACAAACAAACCTGAACTTTTAAAAGCTTTCAAATGGTACAAAACAGCTGTCTATTGCTACTTGTGAATTTGTTGTGTTTTGTTAGTGCTGTCCAGTTAACTCCCATTCATAATCCGTTCTGTATAAAACTGAGTGAAACCTTGCCTAATCCTGCACAATCCTCACAGTGACTGCTGTGCTTAAACCCACTGCTGGAGTCACTTTGTCAGTCCATCTCCTCTTTTTTTACTGACCCTCTACTTTTCCAATCCTCATGCTCTCTTCCAGGAACTCCCCTCTCCCAAATAAAAGGCCAGAAAGTATGTATCACCGTCTTTACCTTTAAATAGCACTCTGGCCGCTCTTCTTCCAAAACACATTTGTTTGTTCTTTTGACAGTAGGTGGCATATTCAATATTTTCCCACAAACAGCACAGTTCAAAAACATGAATTCTTTTCAGTCTTCTTCAACTCACTCTGACTGTCGTTGGGTTGGTTCAGATTCATAGCAATTCTTTATCCGTCTAAGGCTGTGAATATTTTTTTTAAATAAAATTTTCCATTCTGATTGTGATTTCAAGAAATGTTTACAGAAAAGTTGTATTTTCATTCACTCATAGTTGCACATTTTATCTCCTCTCCCTTCCTTCCCCCTGCCCCAATTGGCTTTTATTTATTTTTTTTTTCCTTTTTCATAGTCAGTCATTGTTGCACTGTTCCTCCCTCCCACTAAGTCTGTAAATCTTAATAGGAGGAGATTGCCCATCATTCTCCCAGCAGTCTACTGGTAGATAT